>NC_056731.1:494413381-494523381 GCF_019279795.1 Protopterus annectens
TGGTGGTTACCATTACTAAGAGCAAACCGGTTTTGGCTTGTTTAAGCCTTTGTCAATGCAAAAAAATTGAAAAAGATCTCCACCATTTTGAACACTATTTATAGTGCAGCTCTTAAAGGAACATGCCTCCAAATCTTGCATATATGTAATATTAGTGGATTGAATATTCTTACTAAAGAAATCACTATCATAGAGAACCCAACAACATGTATATCAGAAAAATCATACTAATATAGATATATATAAGAATAAATCCATATATATATATATCTCTGGTGTATACATATTTATCTCCCTGCTGATGACAACTTATTTATACAAATATTGATATAATATAAAGACCATAGCATACATATAAATATATAATATATATATAGGATTAATATATAAAAGATTATCAGGTCTAAAGAATTCCAATGTTGGTCATGAGCAAAAAAATAAATTTTATCTTGTTACATGATTTTGCATTCATGGCCCTCTTATAATTGTTCGAATATATTCAATCCAGGTCTGAAAAGACCCCCCAATTTAGTAATCCATTTGTTTTCCATATCATTAAGCTTTTGATGCCATCCTGCTTTGAAATTTCTATGTAACATGATCCTGTCTATAACAACAAATTTAAATGTGGCAGAAGGATGTTCCAAAGTATGTTTGCACAATGCATTTGTAATGCATCTATTTCTGATCGCACTCATGTGCTCACCTATTCTGAGTTTGACTGGCCTCGAAGTCTGTCCAATATAAAATGCAGAACAGGTACATGTGGCCAGATATACCACCCAGTCTGAACTGCAATTTGCAAATATCCTAATGTCAAAGACCTGAGAGGTATTTTTGCTTGAAAATTCACTCGTTTTTAGCATATATTTGTTAAGCCTAGATCTGTGTTTGCTAAATCTAAATCCTAAATCTCAGTTTATGAGGATGAAAAGGATATGCTCTTCCGTGGAAGAGTGTTCTCATTTCAGTGTTGATTTATCTAAACTATTTATCAATCGTGGCTATAAGGCACACAACATTTCCACTTCTAGGAATTTAACCAATAAGCTATCACGTTCTGAACTGTTGCAATATAAATCAAATAATGTGGCAAATTCTGCACAACAATGTAATCAACCCTTAAGGTTAGTAACCACTTATGGGGCAAATACAAATCGTTTCATTGACATCATCAACCAATATTGGGACATCTTACTATCACATGAGATTTTGAACCGAATATTACCGGATCAATGTTCATTCTCTTACCGAAGGGGACGAAATTTGAATTCACATTTCACCCATTATAAGAGATACACTCCACACATACCACAACAAATTACTCTATCTGGAGATATATTGAAAGGCTGTTTTCCATGCGGCCACTGTTCTGCTTGCAAATATATGCTAAAAACGAGTGAATTTTCAAGCAAAAATACCTCTCAGGTCTTTGACATTAGGATATTTGCAAATTGCAGTTCAGACTGGGTGGTATATCTGGCCACGTGTACCTGTTCTGCATTTTATATTGGACAGACTTCGAGGCCAGTCAAACTCAGAATAGGTGAGCACATGAGTGCGATCAGAAATAGACGCATTACAAATGCATTGTGCAAACATACTTTGGAACATCCTTCTGCCACATTTAAATTTGTTGTTATAGACAGGATCATGTTACATAGAAATTTCAAAGCAGGATGGCATCAAAAGCTTAATGATATGGAAAACAAATGGATTACTAAATTGGGGGGTCTTTTCAGACCTGGATTGAATATATTCGAACAATTATAAGAGGGCCATGAATACAAAATCATGTAACAAGAAAAAAATTATTTTTTTGCTCATGACCAACATTGGAATTCTTTAGACCTGATAATCTTTTATATATTAATCCTATATATATATTATATATTTATATGTATGATATGGTCTTTATATTATATCAATATTTGTATAAATAAGTTGTCATCAGCAGGGAGATAAATATGTATACACCAGATATATATATATATATATATATATATATATATATATGGATTTATTCTTAAATATATCTATATTAGTATGATTTTTCTGATATACATGTTGTTGGGTTCTCTATGATAGTGATTTCTTTAGTTAGAATATTCAATCCACTAATATTACATATATGCAAGATTTGGAGGCATGTTCCTTTAAGAGCTGCACTATAAATAGTGTTCAAAATGGTGGAGATCTTTTTCAATTTTTTTGCATTGACAAAGGCTTACACAAGCCGAAACCGGTTTGCTCTTAGTAATGGTAACCACCATTACTTTGTATGGATTGATAAAACATTGATGGAATAAATATATTTTTATTTGGCAATTCTTTACGTGCTGGTCCATTTTTGTGTGTAGATTTGGCGTTTTTGAGGGACCGTGCACGCCTGTCCTACGTGCGTGTACCCTGGATTTTTATCATGTCAGTCACCCTCTAGACAAAGGTCCAGGGAAATAAATATTGTGGGAAGAAATATCAAGGGAATTATTATGGCTAGGCTTGTATAGGCTAGGCTAGGCCCATAGCCTAGTACCAACCTATGAACCTATGAACCTATTATGCAGTTATTACAAGCACCACAGAGATTATGGGGCTGAGAACTGGCCAGAGGGTTATTTCAAGGTGACTGACATCAGCATGAATGCTAACATGGGGTATGAGAAGTACTGTGTGTGCGAATGGGCCATAAACTATTCCTCTGGAAGTGCACACACAACACTCAGTCACACACAACTTTACATTTTACAGGACTGGGTATACAAATGCTAGATGAATACTGATTTGCACTATCATGTTACACAGTTATCACAAGCAGCACAGGCACTATAGGGCTGAGGGCTACCAAAAGCAAATGTCTACAGTGATTGACATCGGCACATCATGTGATATTGGCCAACTGGATGTGTGGTGAGTGGGACAGACCTCATGATGGGAAGCTCTTTGTCACTGTCTGCCTCTCTCCTCCCCACATCTCTGTGTGGGTATGTTTGACCTATTATAGTGTGTTGGCCTTGGATATGTGTGAGTATTCCTATCCAATGTGTGTGCAAAGCATGAATAGTGTGCAATGTGGTGTGTATGCACAGACATCTGCGACTGACAGATATGTATAGTCCACTGTTGTTGTCAGACATGGGTTTCGTTTAAGTGTAGAGCATGCCCAGTATGACCTTCTGTATTGAGTTTGTGACTCCTTTCCAGGTAGGTTGTACTCCATGGCAGGATTTGGTGTTCTACACCTACAGCTAGCAACCTGTTTCTGCAGGATATCTGTAGATAGGTTGACAATATGGAGTCACAATGGGCGGAAAATAGTGGGATACTGTAACTATTGTGTCTGTGCTGCTTGTGTTACATGGTTGGTGTTAGCAGAGATCTTCAGACATATGTACTGTTTTACACTGCGATGTATTATGTCATCAACTACTGACATATATACTTATTTGCTCACAGTTATTTCCTGGGAAATACAAGATGAATGAAGCTGTGTCCAGTATTGTGGTCTGCAGCGTACATATTCTTGCACACTCATGCCATTCTGGAGTTGTAGCTGCAGACACTTGCTTATGGGTCTGTGTAAATGGTCCAGCACCTTGGTACTGTGGTGGCTGAGGATCCTTTGCTTGTACATTTATCGACATAACAGAATGGCCATATCCTGCTGTGGCCATACCTCTCAGCTGTATAGATTCACCCAGGTTACCCAGAGGCAGGGCTCATATATCCGGTCAGTTCCCCTTCACATTGTGATTTAAGAGCGGGTTTGTAGCCACCCATTCTGTGTTTGCAGATAGTATGGGCACACATCATAGTTTCAGACTTCACACACTCCATGGCGTCAATGCTTCTACACCCCCCCACTCTGTTATTCTATCCTCTTCCTAACATTATGCGAGTGATATCTGTGAAGTATCCCTATAGTTGTCCCTTCATCCCAGCAGTATTTAGGGGTTGGTCCACAGTTCATGCAGTAGGACATGGTGGGCATGCTACTGGGATTTGTCAACATGGCCTTGCATTTGTTTTTCTGTGGACTGTGTTATGTTGTTAGTTGGGACCCCATGAGATAACATACATTGGCAGTACAGGTGAGGCACAGGCCTTTGGCAGAGGACTGTAGGGCATTTGGTAGTGATGCAGGCCATCTGTAGCAGGCCAGTGCATTCTGTCACTCATATAGTCCCAGGCTGTGAGCCACTGGATTCCCCTGGAGTGAGAGGGTAAGTGTGCAAGGTGTTACTGGCAATAGTTCCTGCCCATATTAATCCATTGTTCTGGATGCTGGCAGGGTGCTGCTTACAGCTAGTGACACACCTGCAGGCGACACCTCTTCAGCATGCTGCATTCTGTGGGTATTCCCATACAGAAGTGGGGTCATACTGTACTCATTCCCAACAGCAGGGATATGACCTGTGATAAACCTGTGGGTGATGGTGGGCTGAGCTGAGTGCATGTGTGATATGGAAGCTTCTTGCAGCTGACTCACAGATATACATGGGACATTCCCGTTATGCTGCCTTGTGTGGGGACATAGGCAATCTCTCATTACTTCATAACTGTGCTTTTTGTGGTCTGACAGTGATTGGTCAGACTACATCAGTATTCCATACTACACAGCCAACTAATGTGCTGCTAACCTGTATGTACAATTCCAAAGGTGTGTGCAGTTGACAGTTACATTTTATGAACTCAGTTTAGGGTGCTTCCACCTGTGTACTGTGTGTATATCTAGGCCCACATTCATGGCATGTCCATCTTTCAGATGGTGACAGATACTGACATCTGACAATGAGTATGGATGACTGCTGAATTGAGTCTTGCTGGGATGCATTGTGGTTGGCACTGCAGTTGTCAGAACATGGCCCTGTCATCGACAGTACTGGCCAAAGGCCACCAGGACACAACCCTCCATGCCTACATGCTGACCACTTCCACACAATATACAACACACAACAACCTAACACACAGAGCCCTGCATATTGTACACATGCAACAATCTATCCTGTAAACTGGTCAAGCTCAGGTAATCTGTGCTCCACTGTTATTAAACCCACATGTACATGTTACTGCATTTCTACATAGGAATGTGGGGCAGGGGGGAACACCTGACAACTGTAAACATTTGCTATGTCTGTACTGATATTTCAGGTACTCTGTTAGCTTCCATTTCGTTTTGTATTCTGAGCTATCATGCAGACTAGAGGCATATCAGTAGAGTACATTTCTACATTGACCTACATTTCAGTTTCAGACTTCTTACCCTTCAGAACTAATATACAACTGGTTGACCTGTTGTAGTCTGTCTGTGCAAGTCTGGAGGGGGCTGTTCTCCATTGCCATTAATTGGAGGCCTTAGCACAGCCTTTCTTTACGGGTATCTACACCTGTCCAGCTGGCTGGGGCTGTTGTTGGGTATGTGGGCCTCACTGACATGCATGTGTGTATCCTATGGACAGACATTTGGGCCATCACATGAACTGCAGTACAATTTATCACCTTGTCTAGTACTGCCTACTTTGTTGACACCAGTATTTGTTATGGATTTCATGCTGCCCATATAGGTGTCCACTATCTGCTGCCATCCCATTCAGCCACCCGATTCCCTTGCATGCTCACATCCATACCATAAACACAACTAGCAGAACAAACTACTCCATTCAGCAATTGATAGGAAGAGTGACTTACCTTGTGGCTGTGCCAGTATTGAGGATGGCGCTGGAGGGCTGACTATGTCGGATGCACATAGTACACTCCCTATACATGGTGAAGCACAGGTAGTGTCATGTTTGGCATCCCTTTTACTGTACGTGCGAGTCAGAGAGAGGTCATTTCCTGGGTTCCTAAAGTGTCAGTGTATGTGCATGCATTGGCAGGCTCAGGTTATTCCTCCTCCGAGTCACTCTATGCCTGTGCTAGCCTTGGCAATGGTGGGGGGCTGTGTGGCCCTGCTCTGGGCTTTTCCTGCTGCAGCTGTTTCTGCAGGATCATATTGTGAGGCATGGCACATACAATGAAAATTTGTGTACATGTAGCTGGAGAGTACTACAAGGCTACACTGGATATGTCCAGGCAATAGAACCGTGACTTGAGCATCCCAAACACATGCTTTGTTATGATTCTGGCTTGTACATGTGCCTCATTATGGAGTTCTTCTTCAGGGGTGTGTGTGCATTTCTGATGGGTGTCAGCAGCCACGGCTCCAGTGCCAACCAGCATTCTCCACTAGGTGGCCATATGGGATGTCCCCACTGGCAAATCTCTGGTACAGCTGGGTCATATGCCAGATATGGGAGTCGTGATAGCTTCCAGGGTTGCCTGCACACACATTCATTATAATATTGTGGGCATCGCACATGGCCTGGCAGTTGATGGAGGGGAAGCCCTTGTGGTTCATGTAGACCCTACCCTTCTCGCCGGGTGGTGCTTTGATGTGTATGTGTTTGCAGTCTATAGCACCCACTACCTCAAGGTATTCTGCTATTTGGTGGAAGAGAAGCATATTGCTTGTTAACACCTCATAGGTGTTGAGGAAATATATGTGCTCACTGGCATATGCTGACATGGCATCCAGGAACTGGTGGAGTACCCTGGATGCTGATGCCTGTGAGATCCCCATGATATCCCTAGTTGGCATTTGGAAGGCACCTGTGGCTATTATTCTTAAGCCTACACATACCTTGGTATCCACTGGGATGGGTTCACCTCTGTTGGTTTTGTGTGTGAGGCGTGGCCGGCACAGCTCGACAATTTGCTGTAGGAGGTCCCTGTCCACCCTATAGCGCTCCACTATCTCCAGCTCATGTAGCCCCTGGTAGGTTATCCTGGGTTTGTACACTCTTCTCCTTCTCCTCACTGTGGTTTGGTCATCAGCATTGTCATCCTCACCACCCTCAGCCTCTTCCACATATTGATGTATGAGAGCAACAGTAGCCCCTATCATTTTGTTAATTTTGTCAGGTAAAATTTCCCCAACTGTGTACACCAGTGGTGTAGAGTTTGTGGGAAAAACCAGAGAGAAAGGTGTTTGCATAGTTTATAGTAGTGGGCTGGGCTGGGCTGGGCTGGGCTGCTGCCTGTGTAATTGGCTGATTCTGATACATTTCACCTGCCAGCTATGCTAGTTCACCTTGATTGCCTTACCATTCCCATTACCTTCCTGTTTAAGCCCCGAGGCGCGCCACGCATACCCAGTGCTCAGATGTGAACAGAGCTGCTATTTCCTGTTTTTTTTTTCTTTGTTTAAAACCTGGTGAGCAGCACACACACCCGTTTAGGCAATGTAAACACTGCTTGGCAGCTTAAGACACACCCCCTTCCTTAGCTGTGCTTAGCTAAGGGCAAACACAGGCCACAGAGCTCCAGTAAGCTTACAGCATGGATGACAATCCCCCTTATGAGGTCATCTACCTCTTATGCTTATACCATAGTGTTGCTGCACCTACATGGTTGGGTGCAAGCTAACAGTGAGAGGAAATATGTGATTCAGTATCAATCCTCTCATTTACATAAAACTGACGGCTAATGCATGGTTACAAAATTGACACTCAGCCTTCCCACTTAGCAACCACTATTCCATGGTATTGTTGTCTTATGCATGCCATTGACTATTATGGCAGAATGCTGATTTTGGTTTAAAAGCTTATTTCCAACTTTTTTTCTTATTTTCGGGCTGATCCCGTTTGCTGCCCTATGCTTAAACGTCTGAAATCGGCAAAAAAAAAAAAATAAAAGCTATTTTTTATAATTTTGCAACTTTTTACCATGCCAATGGCCATATATTTAGCCATTGGCATGCCTACTATATTGAATACATGCTTTCTTTGGAGCTGTCATGCCTCCATTTTGCAATTTTCAGAAATGGATTTGGTTAGTAGCCGAATGCATTTCTGCAGGTTACACCATTCCTGCACAGATGCCTGCCTGCTTCCTGGATCACTAATTTACCTCATTTGCATGGTTTTCACTTGCAAATGGGGTAATTAGAATACTGGAACTGTGTCCATGCAGGATTAGTGTAGGAGCGCTTGTGCACATCCTGGGAGCTTGTTCCTGGATTGCTCATCATCCATATTGCGTGCAGCAGCTCTTGCACTATTCCTGCAAGCCATGCGGAGCTTGCTGAATCCCAGGGAGTGAATAAAATAACAATGAGCCTTTATTCTGCCTTAGCTGTAGCATGCATTCCCATTTATGCCTTATTATTTCTTAAGATTGCTGTTTTATATTTTCACTGAAAATGCTGAACTGCATACTATCAGTGGTGGCACTTTTAATCATCTGAGATTGTACTGTTCTGCTAGGAAGATCTTCCTCTACCAGTGTATATGTCTCAAAAAGAAAACAAAACAGTCTTTAATACAATACTCTTGCACTTCTAGTTTCCTCGATGTGAATAAATGGCAGGCAATACAAACTTGGTAAATCCAAAGACCGCCAGCTGGTATTGAGAGTGTAGCTTTTCAACACAACAAACACTAAGTGCTTTCATCCCTAAGCATAATGGGACTTTATCAGAGTAAACAGTAACATTTCCAGCATGTTTATATAACCCTGTTTCACTGCCCCCCAATAAAAAAGTAATTAATCATTAATAAAACCTTGTACGATGACAAAGGTAAATATGCTAATTAACAGAATCCTGAAATTGAGCCAAGACCATACATAAAAAAAGGCATAGCCGTTAAAACACTTGCACATAATATATATAACTAGTGCTTAAAAATCATATTATCAGTACTTCAAAGTGTTCATCTTTAAAATTGTATTTGGAGATTGTACAGTTCTATTTGTAGTCTTTTCTCCTGTCTTGTTCCTTGGTCTGCCTGACTAATCATAAAGAAGATTTAATTTGTTATGGACCAGCATTAACATTCTGTGGTGCATTCAGTGATGCCTCATAAAGAAATCAGGTTATTCAACCCAAGAAAGTTTCCTCCAGTGTCTTATACTCTTTTTACAAGCACAGTAAAATCAGTAGAAAGCTAATTTCCTGTTGAACCAAACCATTCAGTGAGTGGTACTATCTGGTGTTTTCCTTCTGAGACGACACACCACAAACATGGATGTTGCATGTTACGTTAGAATCTCACCAAAGCACCCTGTGGGTGTAAATAAAGCCTGCACCCAAATCTGATGATACACAGTCTGTATGGTCTTACAATAAAAATTCTACATATTGCAGTGAATAACAGAGGGTGCTGACATGATTCCCTCTATGACACATATATTTAAGAATGGAACAGAAACATGGTAGAGGACATGCATCCTACTAATGGCAAAGTGCATCTAAAGGTATGTGGATGCAACAGATTTGTATGCCAAGCTTCTAGACATGCATATACAACATAGCACATGTGTGTTTAAAGTACATGCTGTCCAAAAAGTCCATTTAACTGATAACTGGCAAAAGACTGACTGATACTGTGGATTGAGCTAATGCTGGCCTACCAACTGGTACCATAATGATCCTGATGGTACCCATTAGTAAATGCATAGTCACTGTAGGGTGACTTTTATTACCTTCTACAGATGTATTATGCCAGATACAAGAACGGTTGAGTCAGCACTTGACAGGACTCGATAGCTTGCCTGGGAGTTACTGCAGAGGCGGTAGGTTTCGAGTTGTTAATGAGCTGCTATCGTTACTAAAGGTACATGTTTTGATTCTCTCTACTCCATTTGCCTATTGTGTGACTCTGATCAAGTCTTAAGCAAACAGTCTTCTGAGGTTGCCTCTGAAAAAGGTAACCTGTGTCCACTGTGCTTACCCAGTTACCAAATTAATTAAAAAAAAAAAACAATTAAACTGCAATTATGATAGGGCATTCAAACTCCCTGACTTGAAAATACAAATTTACCTTGATTTCATTTTTGCTCTGTCATAGATCACTAGTATATACCTTAGGAAAGGTGTAGAACTGGATGATACACCCAGTTACTCCAGTACTGGATACTTGTAACCAAACTGAGTAGCAATGCACAATGTGAGAGTCCATTCTCACAGAACCAGCCAGAGTGGAAGGGATGCTAACTTTTGTTTGTGAGAGAGGTAATATGATAGCTTATAATTACCAAGGACTTGAGTTTTCTGTGTTGCTTGGAAAATAAAACTTTATTTTTAATAAAAGTATTTACATTTTGGTTTATGAATACTATTTTTATTATTCTGGGGTGAAAGAATGAATAGAACCTGTGTGACCACTTGAACTGGAGTTTGCTTATTCTGTGACATGGTTCTGTAACTGTGACAAAGTACATATTGAAAACTTAACCATGACAGAAATAAACTCTAGAAGTAAAATAAAACAAAACAATGCAAAACATATGTGTGTGTGTGTGTGTGTGTGTGTGTGTGTGTGTGTGTGCACAGGCGCACGCACCTTTTTAATCTATTCAATCTACTTACAAAGTTACACTGAATGTTTTAGTATAAGACGAAACAGAGGTAATCAGAGGTAATTGATTGAACCAACACCTTACAATCATGGTACATATTTATTTTTATTTAACATTTGTATTTTATTTTTATTTAACATTTGTTTACTGGGAAAGTCCATCTGGGAACAAAGCTCATTTTCAGCGGAGGCCTGGGGAGAAAATTGCAATGCTTGTATTACTATCATTGCTAAGTATACAGACTATTTTCAGCTATCAATGATAAAAATACAATACACAATATGCATACATATCCAAGAATTATAGAAATAGTAAAATTTCCAGTTTCACACTGAGAAATATACTTAATATGACTTACAGTATAAATCATGGTGTCACACAGGTAAAGGACCTATTTTTCTCACATAGTGAGAAATCAGAGGCTCTTGTATAGTAAAAATACAGTCATAGGATATCAAGTATAGTAATATTTTGCAACGATGAGCAAGGCAAGTAAATAAACTTATAACAGTACAACAAAACTGCAGAAAAGCTGACTCACATAGGAAGGCAAGAGTAAAGAATATTTACAGAGTAGGATGGGAGAGCAGGAGACGTGATTGGTTAGTAGAAGCAAGGTGTGAGGAATAAAGAGTGAGGGAAATGTGAGTTGGTGAAATGAGGGTAGGGGGAGAGTGGATGATAAGGGTTATTAGGGGATAAGAATGGAGGGGGTAGATTTAAGCTAGTTAATTGTGTGGGGGAGGGGGAGGTGAAGCAAGGGTGATATTAGGAAATACATGATTAATTTATGTATGTCGGACATGGAGTGGATGGATTGTAGATTAGGAAATAAAAGATAGGAAGATTAGGATTTAGGCAGGGGTGGAGTATGAGCAGAGCCACAAGTTACTCCAGTAGTCCTTAAGTAGTTTCTTTAAGTGAGTTAGATTAGCAGTAGTTAAGATGGGTTGTGGGATAGCATCAACATTTTGGAAATATAATTGGAGTTAAGATAGTCACTAGCACTGTTGGTGGATTTGGAAATGTGTAGAAGAGATTTATTTGAGGAGCGGAGGATTTAAGTATTAATGTATTGATGGAGTAATTGTTGGAGAACAGGGGATTTGTCTTGATGGTGAATGAGTTTGTGGGTGATAATGAGTTGGGTGAAAGTTAAATAGTGGGGTAGTTCTAACCAGTTGAGTTGTTGTAAGGCCAAATAGTGGTGGGTTCGATGAGGGAAGTTTGTTGCGAACAACTATTTTATTGTAGTAATCTCTGAGTTTTGCTAAATCTGTTTTCTTTAAGTTGGTGAATACAGGGAAGACATATAGTAAAGTAGAGAGTAACTGGTTTCTAGCAATTGCAGGTCTTGTAGCAGTAGTGAGGAAGGGTGTGATTCTGTAAAGAGAGCCTAGTTTTATATCTATTTATCATCTGTAAACACAATGCTTAGAACATAGTTCCTCTTCTTAGAGTCTAAATATATGTTTTCCTGTCAGACGATAAAATACCTTATAAACTAGAAAAACATACATTGAATTCATACCAGATTCATACTCAGAGCTAGATATTTTGCAGAATAACTCACTACTCGACATCAAAGATGTCTCTATATTTAAAGCAATGAATGCAAAAATGCTTTGTTTCTTTGATGCTCTTAAAACTAATTTGTTTTGTGCTGCATTTATCTAAAAATTATAGTATTCTAGTTTATCTGGAACAACAGACAGCTAGGAATTCAGAATAATTTTAATCATAAGTTTAAATAAAATCTAATTTTATTTCTCCACTCCAGGTTATTGAAGATGCATAAATATCATATTGGGTCATATTTACTTTGTAAATAATTAAAATATTTCATAAAACTGATATTTTGGTGCATGTAACTTTCTAATTGCTGAAGCTTAGATCTGATTGAATGTATTTCATAAAACTGATGCTTTTAGTGCATATTACCTTCTAATTGCTGAAGCTTAGCTGTGCACAATGAAATACATTGATACACAGAGAAGCAGGCATCAAAATACTAGAGTTTGATAGCACATTAACAAAATATAAATTTTGGCAAAATAAAAAATTCTATAACAAGAGCTTCAAACTTACCTTTCCTAAAGGAGAAAGAAATCTTTAAGGTTTAGGCTGAGCCATGACCCGTAAACTAAACAATGTGGTGCAGACTTCATGCAAGAAAATACGATCTGCTCTTTAAAACATGGAGATATATGACTCCCCAAATGCCAGCTCACAAAAATCTTATGGATTTACCTCTAAGTGCATTACTTACCTCTAAGTACATTAATAAAAGATGCAGATATAAAATGTCATAATTAATATAGTGAGAAAATAAGCGGCATCCCAGGGAAAAAAACGTTTTTCCTACTGCACACAGTACAGCTACAAAATATAAAAAATAACCATTAACAAAGGGTGATGTGTGATACCTATTAGCTTTGATTTTCCTACCTAAGCAGAAGGTTTTATGGCAGAGGCTACTTAATATTTGACAATGATAAGGTAGTTGAAGTTGAAATAAAAGCACTAAAATTATATAATGTACACACATCAAAAAATATATTAAGTAACTGGTGGTCTACATATTTTCTTTCATGAAATGTGTATCGCTTGGATTCTGTATACCTTACACGGCATGCAGTATTAGTGCCGGAACTCTAGCAGGCAATATGTCTGCTGTGCGATCCAGGAACAACCTGCAGGGGCGTACACAAGCGCTCCTGCACTACTCCTGCAAGGACTAAGCCCCTGTATGCAAATCACCCCATTTGCAGGAGAAATCCAAGCAAATGAGGTGAATTTGTGATCCAGGAAGCTTGAAACCGGCCGTGCAGGACTAGTGCAATCGCCAGAAATGTACTCAGTTAGAAACCTAGTACATTTTTGCAAAATCCAAAACCGAGCCATGACAGCTCCAAATAAAGGCTGCATATCAGTCAGGAAGCATGCCAGTGGCCAAGTATAAGACCATTGGCATTGCAAACAACATAAAAAATAAAAAAAAAAATCAAATTTTATTTTTTTAGCTGATCTCAGCTGTTTAAGCGCAGGGCAGCAGTGCGCAAATGAGATCGGGGGAAAATAATAAAATAAACTGAAAATAAGCATTCTAACTAAAATCACTATTCTGCCATGCAAGTCAATGGCAGGCAGAAGACAACATGGCCAGTGAGTAGTGGTTGACATATGGGGAGGCTCAGTGTGAGATATGTAACTATGCATTGGCAGGCAATCCTATGCAAATGAGGGGAATGATAGTGAATCCCAGTTTTCCCCAGCATGCTAGTCAGGTCCCAACAGTGTAAGAACAGGAATAGCTTGATACAAGCCTAGGAGTTAGCTGATATCATAGAGGTGTGTGTCAAACATACTGTAAGCAGACTGGAGCCCTGTGGCTCGGGTTTGCTCCTAGCTTAGTACAGCTAAGTAAGGGGGTGTGTCTGAATCTGCCTAGCACTCATTACATTGCCTAAGTGGGTGTGTGCGCCGTGAACCGGGTATTAAAGGAAGAAAAAAAAAAGTTAAACCAGGAAATAGCAGCACTATGCACATTTGAGCACTCTGTTTGCGTAGCGCACCCCTGGGCTTAAACAGGAAGGCAATGGGAAGGGAAAACAGCAGTAGGAAGGTAATCGGGGAGAACGAGCATAGCTGGCAGGTGAAATTTATCAGAATCAGCCAATTACACAGGCAGCAGACCAGCCCAGCCCAGAACACTACTATAAACTATGCAAACACTTTCCCCCCTGGTGTTTCCCACACTCTACACCACCGGTGTATACAAGCAGGGAACTTTTAACAGTCAAAACAACAAAATGATAAGGGCTGCAATAGCTATCATACAACAACTTGTGGAAGAGGCTGAGGGTGATGAGGATGTGAATGCTGTCAACCAACCCACAGTGTGGAGACAGAGAAGAGTGTAGTGTAGTGAGTGTAGACAGGGGTTACATGAGCTGGAGATATAGGGTAGACAGGGACCTCCTACATCAAATTGTTGAGCTATGCTGGCCATGCCTGACACACAGAACTAACAGAGGTGAACCCATCCCAGTGGATACTAAGGTATGTGTAGGCCTAAGAATACTAGCTACAGGTACCTTCCAAAGGCCAACTGGGGATATGATGGGGATCTCACAGGCATCAGCATCCAGGGTACTCCACCAGTTCTCGGATGCCATGTCAGCACATGTCGGTGAGCATGTATATTTCCCCAACACCCGTGAGGCGTTGGCCAGCAATATGCAACTGTTCCACCAAATAGCAGAATACCCCTGAGGTAGTGGGTGCTATAGACTGCACGCACATATGCATCAAGGCACCACTCGCTGAGCGGGGTAGGGTCTACATCAACCGCAAGGGCTTCCCCTCCATCAACTGCCAGGTCATGTGCGATGCCTAGGGCATAATACTGAATGTGTGTGCTGGCTGCCCTGGAAGCTACCACGATTCCCACATCTGGCATCTGATGCAGCTGTACCAGAGATTTGCCAATGGGGACAAGCCTCACGGTCACCTAGTGGGGGATGCTGGATACGCACTGGAGCCATGGCTGATGACACCCATCAGAAATGTACACACACCCGAACAAGAACTCCATAATAAGGCACATGCACAGACCAAAATTATAGTAGAGCATGTGTTTGGGATGCTCAAGGCACGGTTCCGGTGCCTGGACACATCCGGTGGAGCCTTGCAGTACTCACCAGCTACATGTACCCAAATTGTCATCATATGTGCCATGCTACACAATATGATCCTGTGGAAATAACTGCAGCAGGAACAGCATGGGGCAGGGCCACACAGCCCCACACTATTGCCAAGGCCTGCACAGGCACAGAGTGACTCATATGAGGAACAACCTCAGCCTGTCCCAGTAGAAGTAGGCATGCCCAGTATGCCCTGGCCTTGGCAAAGAGGCAACACATAGCACATACACTGACACAGGAGGGACCCGGGGAATAACACCTCTCTCTGACTCTTGCATACAGTAAAAGGGATGCCAAACATGACACAACCTGTGCTCAACCATGTGTAGGGAGTGTAATATGTTCATCCATCATAGGCAGCCCTGCATCACTACCCTCAGTACTGGAACAGCCAAAAGATAAGTGGCTCACACATGCCAGTCAGGGGGGGTTCACATACCCAACAACAGTCACAGCCAGCAGGAAAGGTGTAGACAAACACAAACAAAGGCTGCTCTATGGCCTCTGAATGATGCCTATGGTAACCCCCCCCCCAGGCGTACACAGACAGACCACAGCAGGTCAGGCAGTGGGATGTTAGTTCTGAAGAGTAGGAAGTCAGAAACTAATATGTAGGTAAATCAAAGCTAAGATCTGTAGTATACTGGTATGCCTCCAGTCAGCATGATAGGATAGAATACAGAATGAAATGGAATACCTGACATACCAGTACAGTCATAGCAAATGTGTACAGGTGTCAGGTGTGCCCCCCATCCTATGTAGTAATGTAATAACAGTCAGGTGTCCCCCCCCCCCCAGTCCTGTGTAGAAATGTAGAAATAGGTGTGCCACCCCCCATCCTACATAGAAATGTAATAACAGTTGTACAACAGTAGTATGCCCCGCAATCCTGTGTAGAAATGTAGAAATAGTCAGGTGTGCCCCCACCATCCCATATAGATATGTAGAAATAGTCAGGTGTTCCCTCCAATCCTGTGTAGGAATGCAGAAACAGTCAGATGGGCTCCCCTCCAACCCTACATAATTATGCAGTAATGGTCTGGTGTGCCCCCTGCAATGTGATGTACATACGTTGTAACAGTCAGGTGTGCCCCCCATAACCCTATGTAGAAATGTAATAACATGTATGTGTAGGTCTAATACCAGTAGAGCACAGATTAACAGAGGTAGCCAAGGTAGCAGGATAGGTTGTAGCATCTGCACAATATGCAGGTATGTGTGTGTTAGATTGGTGTGTGTCCCATATCGTGTGAGAGTGGTCGGTATGTATGCATGTTGAGGTAAGCCTGGTGGCCATTGCCCACTACTGCTGATGACAGGGACAAGTCCTCACAACTGCAGTGCCATACACAATACCCATCAGTACAACACAAGGTAGCAGTAAGCCATTACAAATGTATGGTGGTAATATGTGTCACCATCTGAAAGACTGACATGGCATGTCAACATATACAAGCAGTACACTGGGGAAACTACCCCAGACATACAGTATACATTGTGTCACTGTGAAATGGACACACCCTTGGAAAAGTACATGCTGGTATGCATCACATTATTCGGTCTTGTAGTGGGAGATACTGGTATTGTCTGCCCAAACATTCGCAGATCACAAAGGAGGTAGGACTGATGTATTGGAAAACAGCTGATGTAACTGCACATGCAAGCATAAATGGAATGCCCAATGCATATCTGTGTGTCAGATGCAAGTAGTGTCCATAGCACACATGCACCCAGCTCATGAAAACACCACCCACAGACACCTCTCTGGTCATATCCCTGCTGTGGGGAATGGGTACAGTAAGACCCCACCTGTATATGGCAATAGTGGAAGACTGTAGCATGCAGTGCAGGTGTCCCATGCAGGTGTGTCCCTAGCTGTAGGTAGCACCCTGCCAGCATCCACAACACCTGAGCAAGACTGTTAGGAGGTATTGGCATGAACACCTATCACACCTACCCTGTCACCCCAGAGGAATATACTGTATGGTGGTCTGGGACAGTAGGACCGACAGAATGCAATGACCTGCCATATCTGGCATGCAGCAACACCTAATGCCCCACAGGTGTCTGCCAAAGGCCTGTGTCTCACACGTACTGCCAATGCATATGATGTCACGGACACCCAAATAACAACATAACACACCCCACATAAGCCATATGCAAGACCATGTGAACAAACCACAGTAACATGTCCACCATGTCCCACTGCATGAAATGTGGACCAACACTAACACCCGTGATGGGGCGATACCCTTAGGGAAAGTATCAGGGAATGTATGCTTAATGTACGGAAGAGGTTAGAATAACAGGGGGGTGGGAGTATGAGCAGCATGGAATGTGCAGGGTCTGACACCAAGCTGTGTGCACACACTATCCCTGGCTGCAAACACATACATGGGTGGCTACACACCTGCCCATACACCACAATAGGGTATATGTCCTGATCCATGGCCCCTGCCCCTGGCTGACCTGTGGGAATCTGTACAGCTGTGAGGCATTGCTACAGAAAGATAAGCCCATACTGTCATGCTGATGGACATACAAGTATGGGATCCTCTGCCAGTACTGTACCAAGGTGCTGAACCGGATACACAAACCCAGCACCAAGTGTCTGCAGCTCCCCCTCCAGAATGGCATAAGTTACTATGAATACATAGGTGTCTGCCCACAATACCAGACACAGCCGCAGTCACCCTTGTCCCCAAGACATCACTGTGAGCAAGAATGTCCACCTGACAGTACATGAGGGCAGACAACATCACTGTGTATAACAGTACATGTCTGAATATCTCTGCTAACAGCAGTACCATGCAGCTGAAGCAGTACAGACACAATCACCTACAGTACTCACTATCCCCTGCACAGTTTGTCCACATATTGCAAAATGATCGATAGATGCCCTGCAGAAACAGTAGGCTACCTGTAGGTGTACAACACAAAGGTCTGCACTGCAGTACAAACTTCCTGGACTTGATCCTCACATTCAGTACAGATGGGCATACTGGGCATGTTCAGACACTTAGAGAAATGTAGGCAATTGTCAGTCAACAACATACTGAAAGGTCATACTGGGCATGCTCACACACTTAAACAAATGAAGGCCATGTCTGCAAGCACCAGTGGCCCAGACATATTTGGCAGTTGCAGATGTTAGTGCAGACACTCCTCAGTATGCACCAATCATGCTTTGCACACACAGTGGATAGGAATACAGACATATATCTAAGGACAACACACTATAATAAGCCAAAGGTAGATATACATATATGTGTGGAAGAGGGTGACTGTGACAAGGAGCCATCCAGGCCTGTCCCACCCAGCACACAGCCAAAGGGCCACAACCACATGAGGTTCAGATGTCACTCACTGTAGATACTAGCCAACGGTATCTGTCAGCATTACAGACTATGTGGTGCAAGTGCTATCTGTTGCAACATAACTGTACAAGGGAGTAGTCATCTAGCAGCTGAATACAAGTACCTGTGAAATATGACCCTGTGTGTGCCCGCATGTGGTGTCAATTTCTAGATTAATGGGTTATGGCCCATGCACACACACTCCCCTCCCCATAGCCCTACTATAACAAGCCTGCTGAGATCATCCACTGTGAAATACACCTTTGGGGAAGTTGTAGCCCAGTAATCTCCGTGGTGTGTCCTATAACTACTTAATGCTGTAGTGTGATAAAATAGTTAGGTAGGAGTTCTAATCCCAGACTTGTGAATTTTGTGTGTGTGTGTGTGTGTGTGTGTGTGTGTGTGTGTGTGTGTGTGTGTGTGTGTGTGTGTGTGTGTGTCTGTGTCTGTCTCTGCCTGTGTCTGCTTTTCAGGGTAGTTACACTCCCTGCAACTCAAATGCTCTATTTTGAGAAAGCTGCTGATGTCATCTGCTTAGAAATATACCTCTGGGAAGGTTGCAGTCCAATAATCTCCATAATGTGTCTCATATCTGTATACTGTTGTAGTGTGATAAAATAGGTAAGAGTTCTAATCCCAGACTTGGCAATAGTGTGTGTGTGTGTGTGTGTGTGTGTGTGTGTGTGTGTGTGTGTGTGTGTGTGTGTGTGTGTGTGTGTGTGTCTGTGTGTGTGTGTGTGTGTGTGTGTGACTCTGTCTGTGTAGAGAGCAATGCTTTTTAGAGTAGTCACACTCCCTACAATTCAAATGCTCTACGTTGGCAAAGCTGCTGATGTCATCCGCCTAGAAATACACCTCTGGGAAGGTTGTAGTCCAATAATCTCCATAGTGTGTCCCATAACTGCATACTGCTGTAGTGTGATAAAATAGGTAGGAGTTCTAATCCCAGACTTGGTAATTGTGTGAGTGTGTCTGACTCTGTCTGTGTAGAGAGCAATGCTTTTTAGGGTAGTCACACTTCCTACAACTCAAATGCTCTACTTTGGTAAGGCTGCTGATGTCATCCACCTAGAAATACACCTCTGGGAAGGTTGTAGCCCAGTAATCTCAGTAGCGCATCCCATAACTGCGTACTACTGTAGTGTGATATAATAGGTAGGAGTTCTAATCCCAGACTTGGCAATTGTGTGTGTGTGTTTTTGTGTGTGTAGACAGGAATGCATTTTAGGCTAGTCACACTCAGTACAATTCAAATGGCCTACTTTGGCAATCCTGCTGATGTCATTCACTGTGAAATACACCTTTGGGAAAGGGGCACTCCAGCAATCCCTGTGGTGCATCCTATAACAGCATCATGCTGTAGAACTCTGGTAGAGTTTCTATTCCCACACATGGCAGTTGTGAATGTTTTGTGTATGTTTCTATGTCTGTATAGGGAGCAATGCATTTTAGGCTAGTCACACTCAGTACAATTCAAATGGCCTACTTTGGCAGTCCTGCTGATGTCATTCACTGTTTAATACACCTTTGGGGAAGGAGTACTCCAGTAATCTTCATGGTGCATCCTACAACTGCATAGCGCTGTAGTGTAATAAACTAGTTAGGTAGGGTTTCTAATCCCAGACATGACAGGTGTGTGTGTGTGTGTGTGTGTGTGTGTGTGTGTGTGTGTGTGTGTGTGTGTGTGTGTGTCTGTGGAGGTGGTTGTGAGTGTGTAACAACTGGACTCAATAGGGAGCAGGTTTTTCATATGTCTTATATGGTGGCGCTAATATATATCCCAATGTCCACCGTACAGGAATAACAGATGTGAAATAGCCAAGAGGCTGGGGTGCATATCCATACCCCGATATGTGACATCAAGCCAGGCAAACAAAGTGAGTGACTCTAGTATTACCCAGATAACACTCTCAACCCATGTCTCATACACACACACACTTGCCTAGGCAACAGCAACTATGTTGGTAGTGCCTTGCATATTATCCACTGATAGTAACCAT
Source organism: Protopterus annectens (assembly GCF_019279795.1). Lineage (NCBI taxonomy): Eukaryota > Metazoa > Chordata > Ceratodontiformes > Protopteridae > Protopterus > Protopterus annectens. Next base: position 494,433,842 of record NC_056731.1, read on the forward strand.
AGTGTGATTGCAGTGGGCTACAGTGGACATGGCACCCTAACCAGCAGTCCAATAGGCATGTACATGCCAACAGTGCACCTTCCCCATGTCCCCCACTGAACACCTGTCATGCCTTCAAATGTGACCCACATGAAAACATGCCCTGTATGGACAGATGCCACTGACACCAAGGAATACTGGTATCATGCTATCAATGTAGGTGCTGGGTCAACCTGCCATCCATTAACAGTTCCCACCACATGAGGCCAGGACTGGCACATCTGATGATAATCTGTGCACACAACATGGGCCAGACACCACAGCTACAGTTCCACATGTCACTGTACATGAGTGTGGGAGGTGTGCACATCCCCAACACTGTCCATGTCATGGATTAAGGAACACATACATGGCAAGCAATGCACAGCATTGGCCACACGCAATAGTCACCTAGGTGACTGGATGGTGAATACAATAACCACCTGTGTGATCAAATCCAGACACTACACCCCTGAGCCACAATGCAGACCATTGTCATGTGGCCTGATACCAAGGTATACCCATCACCTAGCCTTGTATAGCCATCTGGCACAGTCAGCGACTACACACCCATGAAGCAATGCACCCATGCATGTCAGTACTGGCACCCTGTGTCTGTGTGTGTGTTGTATGATGTGTGTGGCCACATTCACACTCACTACAACCCCCATTGGCATAATGAAGCATGCTGTCTGATGTCAGACACCTCCACATACCCTTTGCCTATATAACCTCCATATGACCCCTGTGGTGCATGTGATACCTGCACAGTATTGTGTTGTGGCAATCTCACTAGTTATGATTTGTATTCCTGGCCCTGCCAAGTGTGTCAATTTGTGTATGTCCCTGTGAGAGTGTGGCTGTGTTGATGCTGGCACCTGTTCATGCAGACAGGCATGTGTACTACACCTACCATATAGCTACCATATCCCTGTTGCAGATGTCACTCACCATCACATATATGTTTTGAGGGCTTCTCAACATGTAACCTATGTGGCGCATCCAATAACTGCATAGACATGTGATAGCACTACCTAGTCATCAGGGGGTTGATACACTGTAGTGATAGATGTGTGACACAAACATGCTTATGTTTTACTCTCCCACCTCTCCCTGATGTTTCTTTGCCTCTGTCTGCCTCTCTCACTCCCTCTCTGGTGGATTTGGAGACTTACACCTGCTTTGCATAGGCAGCAGCATGTGTATTTTAAGTGTTGCTCATGATCAGCTGATGGCCTCTGCACGAATTGCAGCCCTCCTTGAGCTGACTGCATGTGGAACAGCTGTGGTAACTTTCCCATAGCCAATTGCATGGAAACATACTCCAATATATGGGAACATCATGTTGGTGTTGGGCCTTTACATTCACTGTGAGCTGGAACTCGATCCGCTGTTTGGCAAACAGCATCTCAGATGGAATGGGGATCTACCTCTAACAACATACACTGTGGGAACAGGGCAATACAGAGGAGGGGGATGTGCCTGACCTGACTACAGACTGTAAGTGCTGCTAAACTGCATTTGGAGTAATGTTGGTTTAACAGGGTGTGTGTGGATATGGCTGTCCTACATGTTTTAATATCTGCCATGTCAGTGCTATGTTTGTGAGGAAACCCCCATCTGTAGGGTCATCTGCAGACCGGGCAGTGTGTGGTGCCTTTTGTTTCATGTGTTACCCACAGAGCACCTATCTGTGGACTGCAGAAGGTACTGCGAGGATTGCAGTCTGCAGATGGTGTTAGCTGTGGGAGTTAATGACTTCATATCCCTCATAAGACATATGTTGCAACAAACCCTGTTACACCAGTAAATGTATGAGGGTATCACAGCAACATGTCAATATTGTCCCTGTGTATGTGCCTCAAGCCACAACTCTGTCAACCTTTGTATATATGTCATCATATCTGATAACAAGCCAGGGAGATATCAGACTGCTACACATGTTATGTGTAATAGGGGTTACATTTTATGACATAACCTGGACATTTTGTGGTTGTGTGTACAGTACTGATGTCTGTGTACTCATGGTGATTGTCGACACTGTGTGTATTGTTAATATGTACTTTGGCTTGTGTACAGACTGTGGTAGATGTCATTGTTCTTGGTTCTGTTCTATCTGATGTTACATGCTGCTCCACTGTATGTTACCCTATCAGCTTACATGTTTGTAGGGCCATACACAAACATGTCCCATACCACCGACAGGCTTCGGACCACACTGTATAGCGGCCCAGTACATGTAGGATTAGTGTGTGAGTGGGACATATGAGGATAGTGTTGAACAGATCATCCATATGCTGTAATACTACGCTATCTTACCATATGTGGCTGTGGCTGTATTCACATTGGTTGCGGTTATGCACCTTCACACAGGTGTATCATACTCTGTGCTGTGACATGCCTGTAGAGCCTGCTATACATGCTGGTACATGTGCATTCCCCCATAGGAAATGTAGGCCAGTGTTGAGCCAGTCTGCCTGTAGCCTCCACAGTGCATTGTCACATGCCAAGCAGCTTAGTGTACTTACCCAGTGAGATGTCATGTCCAGATACTTGCCAGATGTACTGCTGCTGTGCCAACATAACAGTCATGTATGTCAGACAGAGCAGTGAGATGCTGTACAGATGCATATCAACATCTAGTGGCTAGTATGTGGCCATGGCACCTCTGTACCAGTGGTTATCATGTGTCAGGACAGACAGGGGTGTGAATGTATAACCTATGGGGGCAAATGTATAACAGTAGTTACATGTTATATCCATCTACATGGCTGTTAACATCCACATTGTCAGGCTTGGTCCACATGTCTTGCACTAAAGGGTTCTGTGTATACCTCTGGACTGTCCAGAGTGTGTCAGACTGTCCACATATATTGGCCAATATCTCTGCTGTAGTCCACAGGAGCATTACGTGCTAGCAGTGGTACTGTTCTATGATGTCCTTAGGATGTCTGTCAGTAGCCAATGACGCCCATGATAAAGCAGATGCGACCTCCCACACACACCATGTCTACACTGCCTTCAGGTATCTGGATGTACATTACCATACAATCCACCTTGGGTAAATGCAGGCCTACCGCCTCCTGCCATGCAGACTGTTCTGTTTGTCAATGTGCTTGTAATGGTGCCAGTTATGCCTTGTTATCTAACAGTTATATCCAATTGTGTCAGCTGAGGTCTTTACCCCCTAGGGATTGTGTACAGAGTGTAGAAAGAGGCTGCTGAACTATACATCTGCATTACTTACTGTTGATTGTGTGGTGTCCGGTGGCCCAGTCTGTCTTTACTATTGTACTACTTGAAGGCCTAGGCCTGGACAGCAACATTTGTAAACCTTCCCAGACTACTGTATTAGTATAACTGTTTCACAGTTGCATTACTCTGTTTATATGGATGTCAGTGTCTAAACAGCTATGTGACATGGCATATGCAACTGTAATAGTACACAAATAAAGCTTTCTCATTTATGCAAACCTGTGTGTGGTGTTATATCCTTTGACCTCTCTGTGGGCATATGTTGCATGCAGCAATTTTCATTTGTATGGGTGGCTCATACAGTGTCTAGTTGTTAAGGTGGTAACTGTAGCATAGTGGCTGCTCCATATTGTGTGCACGCACTACATATGTATCTTACTATACATATCTCTGCGTGTGTATGTGTAGTTACATATCTATCTATCTATCTATCTATATATATATATATATATATTTATATATATATATATATATATATATATATATATATATATATATATATATATATATATATATATATATATATATATATATATATATATATATATATAATATATATATATATATATATATATATATATATATATTTAGATGTATATCTGTATCTGCATATATGTGTCTCTGTGTATATATATATCCTAGGGATGCCCATGTCCTGTCTGGTCCTGGTTATGGGATCTGCAACACTTGGTAGTGTATTGCAGGGGGGACATGTTTGGCTGTGGGGGGTTATACCTATTCGTACAAGATGTATATTGTTTGGGGCCTTTCAACCCCATTAACGGTGCATGTGGACATATATGTTTTTGTAATTTCCCCATTGTTATCTACAGATGCATGCCTGTATATATATATATATATATATATATATATATATATATATATATATATTAGAAACACAGACCCAAACAGGAGCTGAAAATCATGCACAATGTGCATATGCTGCTTATACCCACTTCGTTGTATAGTCAAGGTTAGTATTCAAAAATACAAGTAGGCAGCAAGCACTTACTGTCTCACAGCTAATGGAATCGAGTGACTGCAAACAGTCTAAGAAAAACCTAGTAGTCAGTGCGGTGAGGCACACTCATAGAGTTGTATCAAATCCCAGTATCCAGTACGATGGAACACACTCGTAGAGTTGTGCTAAATCCCAAAGTAAACTCCTAGTAGCCAACGTGGTTATAATAACACTTCTTAAGGTTAGCGATAGATCCACAGCAGATAGATGACACCATTCGGTTCGGTTAAAAATCAATGTTTAATAGTTAGCGCTTTCACGGCTGAGAGAAGCCGCTTCTTCAGACAAACACAAAGACGCCAGTGCAGCGCCAAAATTTAAACAAAATGTTACAGCTGCTAAAACTCCTCCCATCAACCTCCACACAAATTTAAAGTAACAGCTCATAATTCAAAATATCCATTAAATGGATAATAAACAGCTAAAATGTTAAAAACAACCGCAACCAAAGTTGCAACGCTAAACAACTAAACAAATAATTATGGAATTTACATATTCCTATACTAAAATGCTTTATATACACAAAACATGCAGCGAATATAGCAGCAACTAAAAATCTAATGCATCGGCAATCGAAAATGCACCCTGTACCATCTGCTCGCAACAACCATATATAAATATTTGTAGTATGCCCTATAGTTACAGAACTATAAGGCATAAACTAAATGTTGGATAATAGTAAACAGCAAGCAAATGATCATGTTAGCAACAGCATATAATGAGCTGTAAGATCCAAGATTTCAACGCTGATCAACTAAGTAAATAGCCGTAGAATTTACATATTCCTAAACTAAAACGCTTTATATAAACAAATCGTGCAACAAATATATCAGCAAATAAGAGTCTAGTGCATCAACAAACAAAAATGCACCGTACATTATCTGCGCTCCTCGCAACAAATATATATACATAAAATATACCCTGTAATTAAGCTATGAAACATAGACTAAAGAGATAAATATAATCATATTGACTTCAACATTAAATAAACTATTGGATCTAAAAAGAAAATGAAATCAGCGATGCATGGATCTATGACAACGCTAGTCAAATAAATCAAGCACCATAATAGGTACAAACCAATGCAATGCAGATTGAAACGAAACTATGTGACATGAACTGGAATGATGGTAGAAAACAACCAACAAATAGATGAAGACTATTCAATCTAAAAAATCTAAAAAATATATAAAAAATAGGTAATGCACAAATCAATTATGCTAATAATCGAAGGGACCGTACAACATGTATAAAAAGGGGGGAAAAATGCAGCATGGGGTAAAATATGTGTAACAAGCGGGTGAACAACTACAATGGCAACTGAAATAATGAGGTCATAATGCACACAAAGGATCACAAAGAAAAAAGGGGAGGGAGGGGGGGAGAGGAAGGTGGGAGAATTCTGGAAAAATGGCACAAATCAGCTGAAGTATGAAAGACAAAATAATGTATAATAAATGTGTAATGAAACTGTAATAGTTACAGAATGAAAGGGCAAATATGGACAAAACTAAATAAGTGTAAATGGACACAAGCTTCATGTAAACATAGTGGACCAAAAGCTGGCTGAAGATCCAAGAAATATGACATGACATAGTTAAAGATGAAGCAGATATTCATGTCCAGTGCTTCAATGCTACCTCAAGGGCCGTCCTTTCAAATAAGGTTTTATAGATATCATCTCATTCAGCCCTCTTTCTCTGTGAGCAGCTAGTCTGCACATCCATCTTAGTTCCGCTTGCTCCGTAAGATTAATCAAATCACCTAGTCTAGAGCTAGGCTCTAATATTTGAAGGACTTGAAAGAGGAAGGTATGCATAGGACCTTCTCTCAGGATATGTTTGGCTAAGGCACTGTATTCTTGTTTTCTAGCCAAGCAATACATATGATCGCGTATTCTTTCTCTTAGAGTTCTGTTAGTTTTGCCCACATAGAATGAAAAACACGTTACACAGTGGGCCACATACACTAGGTTCTTCGTATTGCAATTACTATTGTAATTTATTGTCCAAAGATGACCCGATACCGGGTGTCTATAGTAATGAGATTCGTCTATAAATTTACATTGTGGACATTTCCCACATTTGCTAGTTCTCTCAAAGCCTGTTCTTTCTGAAGAGATACTGTTCCTTGGAACACATAGCAGTCTTTTTAAATTCAACAAATTGCTGAACACAAACTTAGGACTTGAACCCACTATCCTGGTAATATTATCATCTGCAGTCAAGATGTTCCAATGTTCCTGAATTATAGATTGAATCCTATGAGATCCTTGTCCATAGGGCATAACAAAGCCTAACATTCTATCAGCATGATGATCATTTGTCTTGTTGGCTTGGCTAAATCCACCAAATAAATAGGGTTTAGCTCTATGTTCTCTGAGAACATTCATCTCCTCATACACACTCTGTATTTCTTCATGGGAGTATGCTCGTGCCATGAGTCCTTCTCTTAACTCATTAAGCCCTGAATCAAAGTCAGTTTCCTTGGTTGATAGCCTTGAGATCCTCATGGCCTGACCCTTGATAATGTTCTTAAAAATGTGAGGAGGATGCATACTGTCCCTGTGAAGGAACGAGGGTTTGTAGCATGATTTCCTATGGACCTTGGTATTTATCGTGCCTCCTGTCTTGGATAGAGTAACATCTAGGAAGTCGATGGATGCATAATCATAATTCATGGTGAATTTCAGAAAGGAACTACTAGAGTTCAACTTATGATGAAAGGCAGATAGTTGCTCAATGTTCCCTTTCCATAAGAAGAAAAGGTCATCCACAAATCTCCTATAGAATGAGATATGTGGATCGTGTACAATATATGCTTCTTCAAAGGTCGCCATGACCAAGTTGGCATAGCTGTTAGCACAGCTCGTGCCCATGGCGACCCCTTTTACCTGCCTGTAGCAGTTTCTTCCATAGATGAAGATATTACTCTCCAAGACTGTTTCCATGAGTAACAGTATAAAATTCATTCTGTCCTCATCCAGCTCAGAATGACTTTTTAGGTACATTTGCAACATTTGAATACCCTCTCCGTTGGGAATACACGTAAATAATGAAGTTACATCCATCGTTACAAATATTATGGAATCAATTCCACTTCCATCAAGGGTACCAAATAGCACATGTAGATCCTTTAATAGATGTTCAGTATCCTGAAGGATATAAATCGACTTCTTCATGGGTTGCTTGAGTTCATGGTCTAAGAGCATAGAGAGTGGTTCAGTTAGCCAACCCGCCCCTGCCACTATGGGTCTAAGGGGAGGTTGAAGGAGATTCTTGTGTATTTTCGGTAAACCCGAAATAGTTGGAATCACAGGATAATCCACGAGTAAAAAAAGTTTTAAGTCCTCTGTTAGATGACCCATAGCCTTACAATCTGATAACATGCGAATGATCCTTTCTTTCATGCTATCGACAATGTCCACTGAGACTTGTTCATAAGCATCCTCACTTAGCATCCTTAACATTTCAAAATTATAGTAATTTGTATCCAGCACAACCACAGAACCACCCTTATCCGCAGGGCGTATAGTTATATCATTGTTATTTTTAAGGCTATTCAATGCCTGCATTTGTGCTTTGGTTAGATTATCTACCAGGGTATGCTCATGAATCGCCTGTCCTCGGTATATATCTCTCTCCACGGCTTTCACGAATATGTCCATGTTAGAATTGAATGGTGGCATGAACAAACTTCTTCTTCTGAAAGCTACCAGATTATCATTATTGGAATCATGGAAAAGTAATTTTAATCCAACATTCCTAGCAAAACATCTAAGCGCTAGGATGGATTGGCTGTGGTCGATGTTAAAAGTGGGTATGAAAGACATACCTTTATTCAGGACTTCAAGTTCTGATTTCGACAGAACATAGCCAGAAATATTGTAGATTAGGCCACTTGACCCCAAAGGTTCTGTAGTGTTTGCTGTGAATTCTGAGGAGGGTGAGAATCTTTCCTTTTGGCCCCCCGTGCATGATCGTTCTCTATTGATCTTTTTCGATTTAGACGTATAGGAAAAGGAGCTTCTGTAGGGTTATGAAATTCTACCCTATCCAGTTGTATTTTCCTTCTCACTGTTCCTGCTAGAGTAGTACTAGCAGAATTTTCATTTTCATTAACTTCAGTGGTTTTATCAGAACTATTCCCACAGGGGGTAGTATAAACTGAAGAGACAATGTTCTCCACAGGTGACTGTATCTCTTTTAACAGAGTGGAAGAATGATCTTCCTGAACGGAAGATGAAGCCGTGTCCAAATTACTGGTCAAAGGAAGCAACATATCAGTGGAGGCCACATGCTCATTATCTTTAGGACAATGTATATCCTGATTAGGCCTTATATGCTCACCATGATTGAAAGCATGGGTATTAGAGATAGTATGTCCATTCCTACTCATCGATTTATTGGTGCTAGGTATAGCGTCAGAGGGCCTAGCTTGATATGGAGTGTGGCTGATTCTCCTGTTCGTATCATGGTCATTCCTTCCTTCAGGTAGTGTACGAGGCCAAACAAAAACATGCTGTTCTGAAAAGTCTTTGATGTCCCTACACATCTTCTTCCTTTTATTATTGAGTAGGTTTGTTTCGTATCGTCCCACCCGATCAAATAGCTCATGCATATAAAGCTCTGTAGCATCATCCCCTATAATGGTATTCAGGCGTTGATGCAGCTTATCCATACTCTTTTTACACTCCTCCTCAATAGGAAGAAAGAAATCAATTAGAAGTCTAATATATGCTCGACTAGCATCCAGGTTAATTTGCTGCCACCTCTTAAGCAGACCCGGATACAAGTTCCCATAGGTCGGCATGTTCAGGATTCTTAGACCTCTTGGCACAATGCCTTGAGCTAAACATGCCTCCATATGATATCTCTGAGTTTGAAGGCGTTTAAATTTGTATAAATCATTGTCCATATCTCTTTTGATGTTCCTAATGAGGGTTTCATCCCTTACCTCATTCTCATTCCGACTAATAGAGGAATGTCCATCAAATGTAACTAGTGGATTGACAATGTCTTCCATCAGATCTCGCACATAAGATCTAGGTGCAGATACCTTATCTTCAATAGGTTTATTGCTAGCAGCTCCCAACATGGTGAAGATACAAAATGAAGCCTCAAAAACCCAAGTTGTAAGTTAGAAACACAGACCCAAACAGGAGCTGAAAATCATGCACAATGTGCATATGCTGCTTATACCCACTTCGTTGTATATTCAAGGTTAGTATTCAAAAATACAAGTAGGCAGCAAGCACTTACTGTCTCACAGCTAATGGAATCGAGTGACTGCAAACAGTCTAAGAAAAACCTAGTAGTCAGTGCGGTGAGGCACACTCATAGAGTTGTATCAAATCCCAGTATCCAGTACGATGGAACACACTCGTAGAGTTGTGCTAAATCCCAAAGTAAACTCCTAGTAGCCAACGTGGTTATAATAACACTTCTTAAGGTTAGCGATAGATCCACAGCAGATAGATGACACCATTCGGTTCGGTTAAAAATCAATGTTTAATAGTTAGCGCTTTCACGGCTGAGAGAAGCCGCTTCTTCAGACAAACACAAAGACGCCAGTGCAGCGCCAAAATTTAAACAAAATGTTACAGCTGCTAAAACTCCTCCCATCAACCTCCACACAAATTTAAAGTAACAGCTCATAATTCAAAATATCCATTAAATGGATAATAAACAGCTAAAATGTTAAAAACAACCGCAACCAAAGTTGCAACGCTAAACAACTAAACAAATAATTATGGAATTTATATATTCCTATACTAAAATGCTTCATAAACACAAACCATACAACAAATATAGCAGCAACTAAAAATCTAATGCATCGGCAAACGAAAATGCACCTTGTACCATCTGCGCTTCTCGCAACAACCATATATAAATATTTGTAATATGCCCTATAGTTACAGAACTATAAGGCATAAACTAAATGTTGGATAATAGTAAACAGCAAGCAAATGATCATGTTAGCAACAGCATATAATGAGCTGTAAGATCCAAGATTTCAACGCTGATCAACTAAGTAAATAGCCGTAGAATTTACATATTCCTAAACTAAAACGCTTTATATAAACAAATCGTGCAACAAATATATCAGCAAATAAGAGTCTAGTGCATCAACAAACAAAAATGCACCGTACATTATCTGCGCTCCTCGCAACAAATATATATACATAAAATATACCCTAAAAAGAAAATGAAATCAGCGATGTACGGTCCCTTCGATTATTAGCATAATTGATTTGTGCATTACCTATTTTTTATATATTTTTTAGATTTTTTAGATTGAATAGTCTTCATCTATTTGTTGGTTGTTTTCTACCATCATTCCAGTTCATGTCACATAGTTTCGTTTCAATCTGCATTGCATTGGTTTGTACCTATTATGTTGCTTGATTTATTTGACTAGCGTTGTCATAGATCCATGCATCGCTGATTTCATTTTCTTTTTAGATCCAATAGTTTATTTAATGTTGAAGTCAATATGATTATATTTATCTCTTTAGTCTATGTTTCATAGCTTAATTACAGGGTATATTTTATGTATATATATTTGTTGCGAGGAGCGCAGATAATGTACGGTGCATTTTTGTTTGTTGATGCACTAGACTCTTATTTGCTGATATATTTGTTGCACGATTTGTTTATATAAAGCGTTTTAGTTTAGGAATATGTAAATTCTACGGCTATTTACTTAGTTGATCAGCGTTGAAATCTTGGATCTTACAGCTCATTATATGCTGTTGCTAACATGATCATTTGCTTGCTGTTTACTATTATCCAACATTTAGTTTATGCCTTATAGTTCTGTAACTATAGGGCATACTACAAATATTTATATATGGTTGTTGCGAGAAGCGCAGATGGTACAGGGTGCATTTTCGTTTGCCGATGCATTAGATTTTTAGTTGCTGCTATATTCGCTGCATGTTTTGTGTATATAAAGCATTTTAGTATAGGAATATGTAAATTCCATAATTATTTGTTTAGTTGTTTAGCGTTGCAACTTTGGTTGCGGTTGTTTCTAACATTTTAGCTGTTTTTATTATCCATTTAATGGATATTTTGAATTATGAGCTGTTACTTTAAATTTGTGTGGAGGTTGATGGGAGGAGTTTTAGCAGCTGTAACATTTTGTTTAAATTTTGGCGCTGCACTGGCGTCTTTGTGTTTGTCTGAAGAAGCGGCTTCTCTCAGCCGTGAAAGCGCTAACTATTAAACATTGATTTTTAACCGAACCGAATGGTGTCATCTATCTGCTGTGGATCTATCGCTAACCTTAAGAAGTGTTATTATAACCACGTTGGCTACTAGGAGTTTACTTTGGGATTTAGCACAACTCTACGAGTGTGTTCCATCGTACTGGATACTGGGATTTGATACAACTCTATGAGTGTGCCTCACCGCACTGACTACTAGGTTTTTCTTAGACTGTTTGCAGTCACTCGATTCCATTAGCTGTGAGACAGTAAGTGCTTGCTGCCTACTTGTATTTTTGAATACTAACCTTGACTATACAACGAAGTGGGTATAAGCAGCATATGCACATTGTGCATGATTTTCAGCTCCTGTTTGGGTCTGTGTTTCTAACTTACAACTTGGGTTTTTGAGGCTTCATTTTATATATATATATATATATATATATATATATATATATATATATATATTTATATATCTGCTTACATATATCCGTATATACCTACATACATATATATATATATATATATATATATATCTGCTTACATATATGTAGCTTGCTGGGGGAGAGAAAGATGTCAATTAACAACTAGTATATTCCTGTAGTCCACATTACTTTCCTTGTCAGTGCTGTTAGCTGTACCTTACAAGTCTTACTACACTATCCTATAGTCTTAGTTTGGACAGTGATATTGCTGTTGTCATTATTACACATGAACTGGTTTTACCTGCAGTATACACCTCTTACCTGGTATACCTGTGGAGGGAATGTTTGTTGACACTAAGCAACTGTTTCTACATATACCCCCAGATTCCGGGTTGATGTTGTGCACATAAGCTATCCAACTCTTTCTGCACAGACTCTGTCCATGTGTTGACCACATGCAGGTGTGCCGGGACATATCTAGAATATTGCACTCTTCAACCTTTAGTGACCTGACACACACATATACATGATTTCCTACACGGTTATATTATGTATCACAGTGTGGGTGAGAGTGATCAGTGATACGTTATTCAGAGAAACTGCAACGCTCACAATTCCCTACAATACCAGAGTAACCAATAACAGTACAGGTTATTATGGTGTTTATTTCTCAGCACTGTGTTCGTATCCGACGTACTTGTGGGAGCAATGTTTGTTAGCACTACCTGACTGTTGCCACACAAACTTCCAGATTACACATTAGTATTATGCACATACATCTCACTCTGTTACTGTACACTCTCTGACCACAGCTTGACAAGATGGGGTGTAAATGGGACATACATGGCTTCTTAGTCTCATAAGGTATTGGGGAGTTGCTAGTGTGCCAGCTTTGTTACCATAGATGTGTCAACCAGTTGTATTTCCTGTTTGCTGCCTATATGTCTGGGATTATCCCACTGATTTCCCAGGGGGATAGGTTGATAGGCAACAGGTATGGGCCACTTAACTGGACATTCTGGACATATCTGTACAGCTGTGGGGTATGATTCTGTATGCAGACTACTACCATTGGCAGGATTCGAACCATGGCTGTGTGTGCTAAAAAACAACAGTTAACATCTCAGTTGCATGTGCTATTCAGGTTTTGTTGTCTGTATTTTCCCTGTTTAGTATCTATGTGTCTCTCAGTTGTACTAAATGGCCTCTGGGGATTACACCTGTCATATACAAGCATTCCTACACATTCAATTTATGGTGCACAGTGTGGGTAACAGTGCTTACTACAACAGTACTATTACATGATTGCAATTCTACATTACCATATGATACCAGAGTATACACATGCAGTCCAGCTGTTAGACCTTTATTGTCAGGCTATTACACTTTTATTGACGTACAAATTATATGAGACTCTTCCTGCCGTATTCTCTAGTGTATGCAGTACTTGCCTTGAACAATACAGGCTTTATACAGGCAATTCATTTACTACTGCTTTTAGTTTTATTTCCTATGACAGTAATTGCATGAATATTACTGACCTGCCTCACATTGCAACCTCACCGGGTGACTGATGTGGGCCTCCTGGTTCACTGCCAACTCCATTGCAGCTGTGGGGGACATAAGAGGGATATTTAGCCATACCTATCCATGATATACCTGAGCTGGCAATTATTACACACATAGTGGGGTGATACTTACACACAACTGGAACATCCCCTGCCGCTCTAGCGTCTTGGATCCACTCCTCCAAGAGGTCCCCCTTATGCCACTTTAGGTTGTCATATTGATGCCTGTCCTGCTCACCAGTTCGGGGTATGCCAGTGGCACTGGTGAGCTCATGGGCGAGACGGTCCCAGGCCTCCTCCTTATATTGGGAGCCCTGGTACTGACCCTGCAGCAGTCTCTGGTCATGGTCTTTGACAAGGAGTCTTGCCATGACTTTGGACTCCTGGATGCACCAGTGCTGCACCCGGATGTGCGCACCTTCTCCCCTTATTGCCATTGTCCCTGCAAGGTGAAGCTACAACCAGTTATGAGATGTATTCCCGCCTCTTTGTTTTAAGTAGGGCTGATTTCCCACACTTTTTCGTGATTGGCCAGTTTTGAAAAGACTAGGCTATGGGAAAACCTGCTTACCTAGGGTTGGCATTGTTTAAAGGGGTATAACACTGGGCACAGTGAGTTAGCTGGCCTACACATTGCTTGCACCTCCTAAGCTGGCCTGTGCAATGCTTAGCATTGCTTACATTAGACTTTGCATCATAATCCCGTTTTTGCATTGAGTTATTATTCATTACACCTTATATGTATGCCTGGTATCCATTATTCATGTGTACGTACACTGTATGGGGTCCTTGTGTTTTCCTGGGGACTTCAACACTCTATTTAAAATTACACCTGACTTCTGGCATTACTGCTGTACTCCGGTTCACATATTTATGTTATGTAGTGGGTTAAGGCACATATGTCTGTATACTGATTCCTTTCACAGGTTCAGTTTGGTTTTGCTATGGTGCCACTACCGTGACCATGGTGTATAGGGTCCTGGGTACGAGACCTGCATGGCTGTTTATTTTGTTGATGGCCAGAACAAGGACTGTGGGATACAGAGTGATTAAGGCAATTTTGAGCATTTGTAAGTGTGTTTGCGTGGGTTTGCACGATGGTAAGCACTGCTAACCTGCCGTTACATCTGCTTACAGAGAGTTAGCTTCAGAATTGCTTAACCAGTGTAGGCATTGCTTACCACCACGCAAACGGGCTTAAGCTCACTTACTAGTGCTTAAATTTGCTTACTACTGCTTATTGGTGCTTAAACCTGCTTACTAGTGCTTTATTCATTATGACACTAACGCCTCACATGTGCATTTACAGCAGTACTCCATTTCCTAAAAATATGTTATTTAGTGAGTTATGCAACATAAATATTAGTCATAACGTGCTTTGCCATGGAAAATGGAATGTGCTGCAGTGGAACTCGAACCGGGAATGCCTGCTCGTAAGGTGAATGCTCTGCCCACTACACTATTGCTATACTACTTCATTTGCATATATCTTCCTTGTTATCCTCTTCAGCCATTTAAGCTGCATTAACCATAGCTAAGCGGTGGGCACACCCGTGCACATACGGTTAGCTTTAATGGGATTTAAAAAAAAAATAGAAGGGTTTGTTCATTTTATTTATGTATACTTTTGCTGCTGTTGGGGATATGTGGAGACCTATGAGTAGCCTCGCTCATTTCCTACCCCTTTCTGCTGTTTTTCCTTGTGGGGGCATATATATTCTGAGAGCTCTGCTCTCAGACGCACCCCCTGCACTGTTACGTTCTCCATGCAAGACTAGGAGCTCAGGCAGTGTGCCTCATTTCTATGCATGGCACACTGCCATCCTGCTCCTAAACGGCCGCCTCCGTGCAGGACTAAGCTAGTCCTGTACAGAGGAATAGTAAATCTGGGAGTATGTCTTTGTGGGTGATACAGTGGTACTGTAGTTATCATCTCACAGGTCTAGGTTCCTTTTGGTTCTTTTCTGGAGTGTTTTTAATGTTTGTATCAGCACATCATCCTTTTAGCCGAGTGTATTTTTGTCAGGTGATCCAATTACATTCCACTTCCTGAGAATGTGGATGTGCTGTAAGTGAATTGCCTATAGGTGTGCAAGCTGTGAGGAAATGAATGTGTGTGTGTGTGTGTGTGTGTGTGTGTGTGTGTGTGTGTGTGTGTGTGTGTGTGTGTGTGTGTGTCTGTGTATCCCATGATGGGATGGAACTCCAAATGGGATAAGTTTCTTTGGTTTGCAGGAACTGAGTGCCATCATAGGCTTTAAATCCATCATGCCACTGGAATGGGTTAAGCATTTAATCAAGCAATAAGTGAATGAATGAATGAATGAATGAATGAATGAATCCATAACTAAACATAACTCTGTATTCTTTGGTTCTGTTATGAAACACAGACTTCTTGAAAGTCAACATTCCAAAAGAATGAAAACAAATGCCTGAAACCCAAACAAATGAAAAACTCTTTTTATTTGTTTTTTTTGCAAGAGGTGCATATCCCCAGCACCCCTGATGCCCCCCATGCCTGCTGAACGTATATGTACCAATTCAATTGTCACACCAACTCAACAAAGGGATAAATCTCCTTAAAAAGTGAATCATTATGAGCGCACACTTAGAAATTGCACCAGCAATGATTTTCTATGAGAAAAAAGTATTTAAATCCTATTCAGCTTTTTTTCACGTGCTACTGATGCTTGAACAATTTCATCTCAAACACGTGTAGGGATGCTGTATTTTTGAGTGCCTTTTATTAGATTATGTAAGGCTTAGCTGTGCAAGTGAATAAATTTTCTTCCTTATGGAGCATATTAACTATAACCTTCTTTACAGGTACTTCTTCATGAAGATTTTATATTAAGCATTCATGGATAGCTTTGATTTTTAACAAGACATATTGCTTGCTCCATACAATTGGTGCTAAGCTGTTTGTGTCCATGCCAACCAAACAGGATTAATATCTGGCCAGTATTAATATTAACTTTGATATTTCAGTTACTTCTTTGGTAATTTTAGGAGAAAGCGCCACCCATAAACTGAATAATATCCATTTTTCATCATATCTTGATCTGTTGTATATATTTTATTTATTTTTATTTTTTCTTTATTACATTTGTTAACTGGGTATGTCAGACTGGGCCAGAGGCCCGTTTTTGGAGACCCGGGGAGAAAAGCTCAGCAAAAATACAAAACAAACAAACAAAAACATAGTAACAGCAAAACAGTACAATAGAATTATTTTACAATATCAAGAAATAGTGCAATACAAGGTCCTGTTGACTAGAGGAGACCCAGGAAGAAAGTTCCACAGTATTGCAACACAAACAAGAAGCAGTAAAATAGTATAAACAATATAACTGTACAAAGGCTGTAGCAGTGACAACCAAGTAGCAGAACATATAGTTCAATCAGTGGAACTGTATAATTATGGAATAGAATGAGCAATCACTAGATAGTATCTAAATTAAAGCAAAAAAAGAGGTTAGGAGGTAGTTGAGAAGAAGGTAAAAAAAAAAAATAAAAGAGTTGGAAATAGATTAACCTGGGGAGTGGCAAGAGCATAGCCAGTGACTAGTAATGTGTTCCTTTAGGAGTGATTTGAACTGGTCATGTGCTGGATTTTTTGTTATTATGTCTGGAAGGGTGTTCCAGAGTTTGGCTATTCTGTGTGAATAGAGAGAGTCGCCATGCTGGTTGTGAGAGTTGGATACTTTTTGTAAGAGTTTGTTGGAAGATTTGAGTGATCGACTACTAGCATTAGGTTGAATTAAAGAGGAGATGGCAGGGCAGTTGTTGGGATGGTAGATTATTTTGTGGGCTAAGGACAGTTGATTGAGAGATAGAAAGTTGGGAAGCTCTAGCCAGTTTAATATTGCAAGAGGAGAGCAATGGTGGGATCTGTGTGGGTGATTAGAGGCAAATTTAGTAATCTTATGGTAACATGGTTCTACATTGCTGAGATAAGATTTTAGAAGGTTAGTAAATATGAGAGAGCCATACAGAAGAGTAGATAGAAGGTGTATGTGTGCGCAGTTACTAGCCTGGCGTTGGGAGTTAGGAATTATTTGGCCCTGTAAAGGGTACCTAATTTGATGTGGACTTTTTTGATGGTTTGGACAATATGAATGTCAAATTTGGGGGATTCATCTAAGGTAATACCTAAAAGTTTAGTGTGGTTAGTGGGAGCAATTTTGGTACCATTTGCAGAGATGATAGATAGAGGGAGCTGGGAAGTTTTGGATTTTCTGTTACTGAAAACTATGATTTTGGTTTTGTTGGGATTTAAAATAAGTTGACATTGGGAGAGGTAGGATTCAATGTCCCGAAAAGAAGACTGCATTTTTAGTTGGAGTTCTTGGGGTGAGTGGGCTGAACAGATAAGGGTAGTATCATCTGCATACTGTACTATAGAGGCATGTTGGGTAGCTGTACTGAGGGTGTTTGCGAATATGATGAAGAAAAGTGGTCCGAGAATAGAACCCTGGGGTACACCCACAGAGATGGGGAGTAGTGGGAAAATATTAAGACCTCTCTATTACTTTAATGCCCTGAAAGGCATACTGACATGTTTTTGTTTTTCATTCTAATTATTTTTTTTTCAAGAAGAACTTTTTTTTGCTCCTGTAACATGACACAGTCTATGCTTATTAAATCACATGGTTTGTTTTATATTGACTTAAACTGACAGTGCTGTGCATTAAGTAGCTTCTTAGAATGACTCTGAAAACAATGGGATATTTTTTTCCTAAACTGCTCTGATTTGTGTTTAATATAAGGAACTGTCATGGTATTTTAAATCTTATTCAGTAAAGCATTTTTTCAGGCTTTGTTAGGCATTTATGGTTACAGTACTAGTATATTTCTATGTCATCCATTGTTTTTACTGGGTGTCAGCATAACTCTAAACTGTTATAGGTTCATAGGTTGGTACTGGGCTATTTTCCCGAAGGCATATATTAGACCAGCCACATTGTGTGGTATTCACCACCCCTTTAGTAGTTCCCTAGACCCTTGTACTAGCAGCTAGTACCCTTGGCCCCTATCTAGTTGTGCTGTTGGTGTGATCCCCGGTGTGAACTTTCTGTTACCCATCCACTCATCAAGGTTCATCTCAAAGAGTGATAGTGAGGGGCTCTGTCTTATGTAGATTGGGACCCTGTTCCATAGTAAGGGAAGTCTCTGCGAAGGGAATCTATCCCTCCAGCATGTTCTATTCATTGTTGTGTTGAGGTTTATACCCCTAGAGCGTGTAGCTCGAATAGATTTGGTTTTGCTAAGATGGAGCATGTTCAACAATACTGGGTTGGACATGGCTCTGTACGTTAGACAGAGATCGCCTCTGAGAAAGCGGTATGCAACAGAGAACAGTCTTAGCTTTTTCAATCGTGCTGCATAGGGCAACTGTTTGAGGCCAGTAATCCTCTTTGTTAGGTACCTTTGTGGTCTCTCCAGCTGCTGGAGATGTCTACCCAGGTACATTCCAATTGGTGCAATGTACTCAATAATGTTCCTGATTTTGTCTGATATTTTCCCTGTCCCTCTTAGCTTTTTGGTAAATGAGGATTACAGTCTGCAAATAATGTCAGACATTAGAGTTTCTTATTTTTTATTCTTCAGAAAATGTATTTTAGTGCAAAAACAGTTGTTCAACTGACCTTTTAAGTAAATTAGAGTAATATTTAAACATTAACCCTGATTTTTGGGCATTTGTCCCTCATTATATTTGGCTTTGTCCCTGATTCTTGAGCAAGTAATTGAGAGCTACTGGTGTTAGATATAGCAGCCCTTGTTCAATTAGAATTGCAAGGTATCTTCTGGTAACTTCTATTATTACTTAGGGTAATTAATTTTCTACATTTACATGAATGGCAATATGTCACTGAACTAAAACAGGAGTGAGTACCTGCCGCTTGTTTATGTGGTGTTGGAGTATAATCCCTGATCTTCATAAAGATATTTCCTCAATGGCAACACTTTTGGAAAAGAGTTTCACATTAGCTGCAAGTATGATTTCTATTACTTTACTGGCTTTAGTAAGGTATATACTCTGGATGTTACATTGTGGATGGCAAGTTTACTGTAAAAACTGCTACCCCCAATGCAGGCAGAGGCAATTTATTTTTCAAAAACAACACAAGATTTGAATAGGGAAAAGATGGTGTGAGCTTCATGATCTGGGGTAAACATGAAGAGAAATTAAGAACTTTAAAGGTACCAATGAGTTATTGGGTACTAAGCTATACTCAGGTGGAATTACACGGAAACAAATTACCTATAGGATCAAGTTAATTACACTGCTGGGTAGAGTTGTCCATTAATTTGAAGCTATAGTGCCATTTAAACAGTGTATTGTAGAATACGTAGTAAAAATGTCTAATTTCCTTGACAATAACAATGCCCGCATGTACAAAATATGAATTTATGCCTTTGCAAGGAAAGGAAATTGTGGCTTGATCCATGCATTCCGTCTATTCACTTGTGTTCCACATCTTTGGCTCACTCCTGACTGTCTCCCAAAATCACTTTCCACATCCCATGACTCCAACACTAATTGACTGATTATATTTCCAATTATTTCAGACTTAAGTACATCCCAGCAATCTACCAATCAAGACTGGTCTTTCTTACCCCAACAGTTCTATTCAGAATGACTCTTGCAAATGTTATTGTTTTTTTTTTTTAATATAAATTTATTATGGCTGATCACGTTTACTCTGTCACTTGTGTTCACTGGACTGCAGAGATATGGAAGAAGACATGCTATGCTACCCGAGTGATGTAGAATGTTCCTAGTGCCCAGCTCCACCTTTTCTTCAAGCTGCAGCAGGCAGCACTATTTTCATTGACTAGCCCTGCATCGCATACTGATCAAGTTCAATTTTATTAAACATTATAAAAAATACTGGACACTCTTGAAATGCATGAGATACACATTAGAAGCAAGTATAATAAAGATTAAAACAGAAAATATAAAAATATAATTATTACTACACAACAAAGCCAGATATATTGCTGTAAAAAACATGCTATGAGGTAAAACAAATATGCTGTAACAGCACTATGAGGTGCAGGGCAAATTGTTAAATGTCAGATCAGAAATGTATGTATTTAATGACCACTTAAATCTTATAAACATTTGAAAATGCCCTTAACCAACTTGGCAGGTGATTCCAATGGAGTGGCCTTTTGGTAAGCAAAAGAAGGACATTAGAAAGATTCTAACAATGACCCTTGAATCACCAGCTACCACATGTTGACCAAATAAAAGGGCAGAGATAACCAGTCCAGCTTGACACTAGTCTGATATAGAGGGAAGCCAAGTCATTTATGTCTAGATTGATAAGGATAAAAACTTTAATGATAATACAGTGCCTGACTGGTAACCAGTAACAAGTAATCAGAATTGGCATAATTTAATAGTAATAAGATACCCCAGGAAGTCACTGGGCTGTGGAATTCTGCACAGCTTGCAAATGATTAAGTTCCAAAGCTGGGCGACCCAGGTTGAGGCCTTTACCTTAGCCCAAGTGAGAGGAAAGCAATGTAGCCATCACAGCTAAAAGTCTCCTGATATCATGAGGTATTTCATAAGGAGAACAGTACTAAGAAGGAAACTAGATGATCTGATAAAAGCTGAGGACTGGTGCTTAAGAGATTTTCTTTCCTGAAATACTATCTCTAGTTAGTGCACCTTTGGCAAAAACTGAAGCATATCTTCATGGGCGATATTGGGGGTTAAAACTAGTGCAGATGACTCCCATAAGATGAAATAATTTACCAGGGCAACAGTCATAGATGTGCTGGGAGATTTAACCAGTTTTGGTCAGTTAGTTATTTTTGTATTCCAAGTCCTCTGCAAACTTGTTAATGGAAGACATAGGCTTCTGGGGTAAGGAGAAGTAAATAGCATGGCAATGATGCTACAGACCACTCTTCTGAATAAGGTCTCCTGTAGGAGGCATATTCACAGTGAGCAACAACAGAGTTAAAATCGAATCCTGCAATGTACCACAGGTAACAAAGTAGGAGGTGGAAAGGTAACAAAGTAGGAGGTGGAAGTATGATATGAACCCCTGATGCAATTGTTTGTGTTTGTCCAGGAAGGTAGAACACAAACCATTTTCAAACTTCTACGGAAGTTGAATCCTCTGATCTACCACATGAAGTACTGACAAGAGATCCAATTGGCATGAAGTGCTGATGAGAGATCCAATTGGACTATGGCTAAATAGTGGCAACAGTAGCCAGTTCTAATGGCATAGAGAGGGACAAACCCTAAACTATGAACTTGATGACCCAAGTTTGTTTAGTTGCTTGGGCTGTTGCTGGAGCTTGCATGGGAAAAGAGAACAATGATAAAGCTTTGCCTACAGACCTCTCACTGCTGGTGATTGTTGGGAAGTATGTATGAGGGCGCATTCATGTGCTATAATCTCCAAGGATTAATACAGACTTCATGGAAGTGCTGTCTAAAAGTGTGAGTGGGAAGTGCTGTACGACCGAATAACATAAGGAGGCATAGATGCTGATTGCAGGTTCATTGTAGTCCAACGTCCTGGATGCTACAAGGTATCAAGATTTACTTTGATTTATATTTTGTTGTTTTATCTTTAATTTTCACTGTTTGTTGTTAGAAAGGGATAGATTTTAGAGAGACAAACTCTAGGCAACTTAAGGGACCTAGTCAGCTATAAAGTCACACAGATTGTAGTGAGGGCAATCCAGAGCTTATCCAAACAATCCTAGCTTGGTTTGTGATTTATTGATCTTTAGTGCTAAAAGGAGGTGTGACTGTGAGCAATAGTGATGTAAAGAAATTCCAGCTTTTGTTCTACTTTCAGAACTTGTATGGTCAGAGCAACAGCTTTACTGTACTTACTTTAGTATTTAGTTTTATAGTATTTGTGTGATTTTTCTCACAGGCATTGATTTAAGTTCTCTTTGAATTTAGTGGTAAATGATTTTGATTATTTTCTTTTATAATGTTTTTATTAATTTGAAGCTGAATATGGATTCCTTAAATAAGTATGCCATTAATGATTTGCTAAAGCACAAATATCTTTTATAGTGCAATATGTGGTATGTATATTTAAAGGTAACACCTGATAACACTGGTGGTCTGTGTTCATGTCATGTTGGTTGATTTGCTTACCCCTTATTAGAAGTAAATCTAGACTTACTGATGATGATTATCACCTTGTGCTATTGGCATGGCTTGGAGAACTGTTGTTACATATATTAATGACTGGGAGGGTAAGATAAATAATGCTAAGCAAAGAGCAAATAGAACGCATTTAGGAAATGATGTATCTATTGTCTGTAGAGATCATCCAACCCCTATGAAACAAGACATTGCCCCCGATAACTTTGGAATTCTGGATGCAAGTATTCAGCAATCTGAGGATTCAGACTGTTTATAAGGAAACAAAGAAAGAAAGAGAGAGAAAGAAAGGAAGTTCGCAACAAATAAATAGCTAGAAAAAGAAAATGATTAAGGTCTGTAAAGTAAAGAAAGGGCGCCTCTTTGTAATGTAACACACACATTACAAGGGATGATATTATATCAGAAAACCTTCAGGCTATAGAAAACGCAGCATGTTTCCAAAAGATAAGGTAGAAAAAATAGGCAAGGGGCAGGTGAAAATAAAGGTGTCAAAATTGAATGTGGAAGGACAGATGAACATTACTGTAAGAAAAAAAGAGGAGAAAGCCAGATACTTTATTTTATTTTTATTTATTTTACATTTGTTGACCGGGCTAGTCTAACTGGATATATGTCCATTTTCAGTAGAGGCCCGGGGAGAAAAGCTCCAAGCATGAACAGTGACAAAGTTAACAATATATATAAAAAAGACATGTATAATAACAGTACAGAGGTAGCATTGGTCAAAATAAAAATATAGTAATATAATTATAAACTATAAACATTATACTAAAAATTAAACTAAAAAGAAATTATACTAAACACAAAAGTGGGTATGAGCAAGACAGAGTAAAGCCCTTATATTTTATCCTCTTACTATGAAGAAAAGAGAAGTAACTAGATTTGGAGGCATAGGTTAGAGGAGTAGGGAAAGGGGTAAGAGCAGGAAGGGGAAAAAGATATCACTCTGGGTTAGCACATGGACAAAGCCACTGAGTTTTAAGATGTTCTTTAAGATGTTTTTTTAAATAGAGAAGTAGAAGCAAGGGTTGATAATTCAGAAGGAAGCTGATTCCAGTTTTTACTTGCAGTGTTTGAGAAAAGTGAGTCACCAGCTTTGTTGTTAGATTTAATTGAGGAAACCAGGAGCTTATTAGCAGAACATAGTGCAGCTAGATTTTTATATGGTGAAATCAGATTAGTGAGGATAGGGGTATTATTGGGGTGGTATAGGATCTTTTGAGTGATAAGTAACTGTTGACAGAGTATATGGTTCTGCAGTTCTAGCCATCCTAGTTGTTTGATGTTAAGGCAGTGGTGAGTTTTGAAGTGAGAGCATGTGATTAATCTAGCTACGCTATTATAACAGGTGGAAAATTTGGAGAGGTTGTTTTTAGATAGGTTAGTATATATAGCAGAGGCATAGAAAAGGGTAGAAATGAGGTGGGTCTGGGCAATAGTTTTCCTGGCCAAAGGGGTAAGGAAGGGTTTAATTCTATAGACAGTACCAAGTTTTTTTTATTAAAAGACTTAATGGTGGAGTTAATATGGTCATCGTAGTTGAGACGATTATCAATTGTTGCACCTAGTAGGCGGGTTGTAGTATTTGGGGTTATGTTGGTAGCATTGTTAGAGGTTATAGAGAAGAATGGATTAGGTGATTTATGAGTTGGAGTAAAAAGCAGTAGTTTTGTTTTTTTGGGATTTAGGAGGAGGCAGTGTTGCATAAACCAGTTTTCAACATTATGGAAAACAGTTTGGGTGAGGAACTGGAGGGAGGCTATATTCTTAGCAGTACAGATTAAGGTGGAGTCATCTGCATATTGAATGCAGGTGGCTTGAGGTATGTTCATGTGTAGGTCATTAATAAATAAGGAAAAAAGAAGGGGACATAAGATAGAGCCTTGTGGGACTCCAATATTTACAGGAAGTAATGAAGACAGATTGTTATCCCAAAGTACTGCTTGCTGTTTTTAAGATAAGACCTAAACCATTGTAATGCTTGTGGATCAAGAGAATGGGACTTTAGTTTGTCTAGAAGTAAGTTATGGTTAACCATATCAAAGGCTTTTGACAGGTCAATAAATAGTGCAGAGGAAAATGAGTTATTGTTACGATTTCTATTTATAGAGTCAGTGAAGGATAGAAGGGCAGTTGTTGTGCTGTGGAATGGTCTGACGCCATGTTGGCAGTTTGCTAGGAGGTTATATTGTAATATGTGGTTAAGTAATTGTTTGTGAATACATTTTTCCATTATCTTAGCTAATGGGGAGAGTAAGGCAATAGGTCGAAAGTTAGAAAGCTCGATAGAAGAGCCACCTTTATGTAAAGGGATGATGTGGGCAGTCTAAGCTTGCAAAATGTCTGCTACAAAAATTCTCTTCCCTGATCTTGACAAATGAATGCCATCCCATCTGAATACGTTTGCCCCAAATTAGGTTCAGATGCCCTATACATTTCCATTTTTTTAAATGGGACATTTTTTTCATGTAGGTATATTTTCATTCATGAATGACAATATGGTTCAAGTTGTGGATGTACAAAGCCAGCTGGATGAGAATTATATGCTTGCAAATGTAATATACAAAGAAAACAGTGGGTTTATTAAGACTAATGATGAAATCATTCCTTTGTAACAATTGATAAAGCAGATATTGTTGAATTAGAAGCTGAAGATTCTTCAGCTCTGGTCAGAAAATATATTCTTATAATTGGAGATTCAGTTATTAGAGGAAATTATACTTATGTTTGCAAAAAAGAAAAAAAACATTGAATTGTGTTATGCTTGCTTGCCAGGAGCAAAAATAGATGATGTGAGACAAAGCTTAGACTGCCTTACTGTAAGGAATTATGAATTGTTTTTTATTCATGTCAGTACAAATGATCTCATCCTCAAGAACTCTCTGACTGTTAATAGAGATCTTACAGCCCTCTTCGAAGTATAGCTTATACTGGTATTAGGACATATTTTTCACAAATCAAATATAGAAAGGCAGGTCTAGACACCATGAATGAAAAGATACCTACATAAAAAAAATGTCCCATTTTAAAAAATGGAAATGTATAGGGCATCTGGACCTAATTTGGGGAAAACGTATTCAGATGGGATGGCGTTCATTTGTCAAGATCAGGGAAGATAATTTTTGCAGCAGATATTTTGCAATATTTGACAAACACAAGGCAAGATTTTTGTCAGGTCAAAAATTTAACAATTCACAGATAGCAACATTTGATGCATCTCTGATGGTTGCTCATGCTAGGACTAAGAGCATAAATAATAAAGTTTTATTGTTGGAATATTTGCTATGTTCCCACAAGACTGATGTTGTTATTGTTTGTAAAACATGGCTGAAGAACAATGACTAGAAACACGTTCTGTCAGGGTATAAATGTTTTTAACGTAACAGATATTCTAACAAAAAATCATGTGGAGGTGTTATGATAGGAATTAAAGATAGCTATGAGGCCTGTGATAATTGCATGTTCAATGATAATACCAATACGTATGTTCATAAACAGCAATTGCTTCAGATTCTAAAAAAATCTACCAGGGAAAGGAACATACTAGACATTGTCTGTGTTCCTAAAAAAATTTGTTACTTCATGTCAAGTTTTACTATCATTGGTGTGCAGTGATTGTGGGGTTATAAAGGTTAATTTATTGCTAGATAATTCTGCCAAACAGAAATCTTAACCAATGCACAGGAGATTAATTACAGATTATATTGTAGCAAAACAGTCACCATGTAAAACTAATTCAAGTAATGCATTCAGTACAAAAACTGTAGAAGGAATGTGAAAAGTTTTAAAAGAGAAAGTGTTTGAGTGCAAAAAATAAAAAAAAAAAAACATACTTAACATCAGGATCTAGACATACAATGTCAGAAGGATATATTTCCACAAGAACAAGATACCTTATCAAGGTGAGACAAAAAATATAAGAAATGGAAAAGAGGTCGAACTAGAACTTTGAAAACTGAAATAAACAAGCTGGACAAACAAATTAAGCATAGTGTGAGACAAGCTCAAGAAAATTTTGAAGAAAATTTATATAAAGATTTTGAGCATAAATGAAAACCATTTTATAGATACATAAGAAGTAGGACAAATTGATAAACCATGTGTAGATTCTAAAATTTATTCTCAGACACAACAGATTATATATATATTGGCAAAATCTTATGCAAAACAGTTTGGCTTGATAAAATGGATAGCTGTATGACTTACAAATAGGACATGGCAAGTATCATACAGCAATTATAGGTTCATAGGTAGGTAAGGGCCTAAAACTTTATCTATCTGTCCGAGGGCATTTATAAGGCTAGCCAGAGTGTGTCGGTTTTTGCTGCCCCATTAATTAATTAACTGATCATCTGTCAAGCAGAGCCAATGAAATGATCCCAGCGGTGTATTTTCTGTTACCCATCCACTTGTCAAGGTTTCTCTGGAAGAGTGTTAGTGAGGGGCTCTGCCTGATGTAATTTGGAATTTTGTTCCAAAGCATGAGGAGTCTGTGTGACAGGAATCTATCCCTCCAGCATGTTCTATTTATTGTTGTGGCGAGGTTTAGCTCACTGGAGCGCGTGGCTCGCAGTGACTTGTATTTCTTTAGGTGGAGCATGTCCATCAATTCTGAGTTGGACATGGCTTTGTAAGTCAGGCAGAGATCACCTCTGAGTAAGTGATATGCCACTGAGTACAGCTGGAGTTTTTTCAGTCGGGCTACATAGGATATATGTTTGAGACCAGTAATCCTCTTGGTGAGGTACTTTTGTTGTCTTTCCAGCTGTTGGAAGTGTCTTGTGAGGTACATCCCAAATGGGGCATTGTACTCTATGATGGGTCTAATGAGTGGCGAGTAGAGGGGCACTATAACCTCTTTATTTCTAGATGTGAACCCTTTAGCAATTAGATGGGCCACATAAATGGATTTCCTAACTACTTTGGCAATATGATTGTCAAAGGAGAGATTACTATCTACCTAGGTCCCCAGATCTCTTATTACCTCTTCTGTATTAAGGGGGCTGCCACCTACATGGTAATTCGTGGATGTTTTGTTTTTCCCAAACGGGATGACTATGCAATTTTTGACATTTAGCTTGAGGCCATGACTTTGACACCAGGTGTCTGTCTCAGTAAGGCCCTTTTGGAGGATGTCCGTGTCAGCCGGAGAGTCAATTATCGCTCCCAGTTTGCAGTAATCGGTGAACTTGGTTAGCCATAGTCCTCCTGTGTTTGCCTGTACTTCTGAGAAGCATATGCCAAACAGATGGGGTCCCAGGACCGAGCCTTGCGGGACACCACTTGTGACTGGTTTAGAGTCGGACCTGGAGCCCACTATTCTTACCGTGTGAGTTCTGTCTGTAAGCCAGTTGGCAACCCATCTCATGACCTAGGGGTTTATCTTCAGGCTGGTGAGTTTTTCTGTAATACCCGAGTGGGGAATGGTATAGAAAGCCTTGGCAAGGTCAAAGTAGGCTGTGTGAACCACCTTTCCCTCATCTATGGCTTTGGTGACTGTCTCAAAGACGTCAACCAGGTTTAGTAGGCATGATCTGCCCTTAACAAAGCTGAACTGGGTCGGGTCAGATATTTGGAGGTTCTCAATGTCTTTGTTAATGAGTTCCATGATGATGCGCTCCATAGCCTTGCAGACCAGGCTAGTCAGGCTTATGGGGTGATAGTTACCAGGGTCAGTTGTGGCCCTTCCTTTGTGGAGAGGAATAACTGTTTCTGTGCACCATTCTATGGGCAAGTAGCCTGTGGAGAGGCTGAGGTTGAGCAGCGTGTTTAGGTGGGGGGTTAGTTCGTTCTGTAGTTTGTGCAAGACACAGCCTGGGACACCATCTGGTCCCACTGATGCTGTGTTTTTGGCATTTGAAAGGGCTGTTTTCACCTGTGCGTCTGTGATTTTTGGGACACTACACTTTTCCGGTATTATTGTGGGCCCTTTTGGAGGTGAGAGGGGGGGGTGAAGTTTGCACTGAATCTATCTGCCAGGATGTTGGCAATATCAGTAGGTTCAATATATTTTGTGCTATTTTGCACTAGTTCAGTGCATATCTGCGAGTTGCCACTTAGGTTCTTAACATAGCTAAAGAAGGTTTTGTGGTTATCTTTTGAATCCTTGGCTATTTTTCTTTCAAAGATAGCCCTGGATGATTTCATGAGGGACCTCAGTTTCTTATTGATACTGATCAGGGATGTCTTTCTTCTTGGGATTTGCTTTTTTTCTGAACTAGTTTCCTTTTTCTATTGTATAGCCTGTTTATTGCAGGGGTCCACCAAACTGGTTTTCTTCTCTTAGAGGAGTGAGTCTTGGTTTTGCTAGGGATGGCACAATCCATGCATCCTTGTAGGTGCTCATAGAGTGCATTTGTAAGGGTTTCTGCATCTTGGGCAACATTATTCTTTAGTGTGGGGGCTGTGAAACGTACCACCTCTGTCTTAAGTAAGGTGAAGTTTGCTTTAGAAAAGTTTTTTACTGTGGTTTCCTTAGTTGGGGGTGGTGGTGGGGTGTGGACATCCAGAGTGATTAGTTTATGGTCTGATCTAACCAGTGACGGGTTGACCTCCGGTGTGGAACACCTGTCAACCATGTTGGTGATGACCAGGTCCAATATGTTTTCACCTCTGGTAGGAGAGTTTACCAGCTGATCCAGAGCATTTGAGATGATGAATTCCAGGAAGTGTTGGGCCTGAGAATTTGTACATGAGTAGTTTTCCCACTGAATGGTAGGGGAATTTAAATCACCCAATATCAGGGTGTTTGGTAGGACCCTCATGTTTTCCAGTGTCTCCAGAAAGGTGGAGAGGTGGTTCTGGGTCATGGGAGTGATCTGTAGCAGGCCAAAATTTGCATTGCAGATTTGCCCGATGTTAGTTGCACATGGATGATCTCAGAGGTATCATGCTGCGCCACTAACCTGGAGGTGTAGGTATCCTTGATGAATATGGCTACACCTCCTCCTTTTGTGTTTTGGTCCATGTTCTGTGGCCGAAACGTGTAGTATGAGTTGTAGCCTGGTAGTGCTGGGGTGCTCTCTGGAGCCCTGAACCAGGTTTACGTTACTGCACAGATGTCAATGTTCAACATACTGAGGAGTGTTTCGAGCGTGTGCATTTTGAGATTTAAACTCCTGGCGTTGAGTAGCATAACCCTCAGTTTTTTGTTAATTGTGCTGTTTACGGAGGTGGGTTTGACTTTTGAGCCTTGCCTAAAAAAGGTACTATGGGGGCAGCAAGAGCCTTGGCCAGTATTCAAAAGCCTAGGGGTGACAGGTGCAAGCCATCTCTTGCGAAGCAACACGGCTTGTCGAGCATGTCGTCCCAGGCTTACAGACACTGGATCCCCTTTGAATGACACCAGAAGCTTAGCCAATTGTTGAAATTGATCATTTTTTCTTTATACTGAGGTATCATTCTTGGTGAGGGCAGGATGCTACTCAGGGTCAGGGTCATACCAGCCTGGGCTATATGATCAGAGAACTCTTCCATGTCTCTTTTCATGTAGTCCAGGGAGGTACATCTCAGGTCATTCACACCAACATGAACAATGACAGAGTCATATTTGTACTTGTTCTGGAGTGACCTGAGTGCTTATGTTATGTGGCAGATTCTGGCTCCCGACAGGCAGCTAACAGTAACCTTCTGCTTGTCCAGCATTGTGAGTGGGACGTCAGTGTGCCTGACTATAGAGTCACCTACTACTAGCGTGTTAGGTATGTTATTTCACCTTAAGGGCTGTGATTGTGTGGCACACTGATTTTGTGTTTTATGTGTTGTCTGGTTTGTGACGGGAAGTGCAGGTTGTTTGGGTGTCTGCTTTGGATGTCTCTGATGCTTTTGCAGGTTTTTATTTAGAGACTCTGAGTATGATTTTGTGTATTTATGTGTATTTTTTGCCAGTACTGTTTTAGTAGGTCTTTGTGCGGCTGGAGTTGTGGTGCAAGTGTTAACCTTCTCCTCTTGACTGTCTGTTCCAGTCTTGGGTGGAGACAGCTTAGCTTCCAGTTTGGCTGTATAATTGCATCTCTCGCATATGTTAGTGTTTTGTGGTAGGAGGAGAGGGTTGTCTGTGTCCATGAAGCAGCTGTAACATTGTCTCAGGATGCCCAGATTCACCGGCTGGACTGGAGAGTGCACCTGAAGTTGCCCTTTGGTCATGCCTGAATAGTAGGATGAACTGCTTAGTCACTTGGTTAGTGAGGGGGTGAATAAAGAGCCTTGCCCTGCTGGGCAATCAGTGTCAGGGTATATTAGTGCTTGCTATTAGGTCTGAGCAAGTGCTGGGCTGTAAGATGCTTTTTGAGTGCTTAGGTTGAGAGTTAGACTAGTTTCAAGGGAAAAACTGAAGAGGAGACATAGTGGAGTCGGGAATAATTTAACCATAGCTAACCAGCACTGCCTGGTGCGCAAAACCATGCAAACGTGGTTTATATAGTAGGGAAATTAAAGAGATAGAAATTAGCCCAAAATGGCCAATAAACTACTAACTTCTGGGCTGGAACCACTCCTTCAGGGACAGATAGGTTGCTCAAAGTTCCCCTATCTCACAGGTGAACAAAGAAACTTCCTTCTATCCAAGTAAGTTATGGGGAACTCAGAAACTAGTATCACAGCCCTGAATTCAGCACTAGCCTGAAAACTGGACTATACTAGCTTAGAAAGGCGAGAAACAAGGATTTTTTTTTTTTGAAAAGTTAAGGCAAACACAGTAAAAATACACTTAAAACAGTTTTAAACGAGTATAAACGATCAGAAAAGGCTATCACACCATAGTGTGTAGCCTACAATAGTTAAACAAATTATTTAAACAAAAAAACAACTTTTTAAAAGTGCAGGCAGTCAGATAAGTATAATATGTGAAAAAAACAAGCTTTTAAATCACAATAAATGTTGCAAAATCTGCGTTTAGGTGGAAAACAGTTAAGTACAGCAAGAAAGTAGAGAAAACTAATGCTTAATCACTCCAAAGTCTCTCTTCTAAGCTAGAAGGCTTGTATCAGTTTAAGGCTTTCTAGTGCTACCCAGTAGGTTAGTTACAGGAAAGATGGGAAACAAGCGCAGATGTGGCCTTTTAAACCAGAAAGTTGAAAGAGATGGAAAACTGCCCAAACGGCCAAATAAACTACAATTTCTGGGCCAAAACTCACTCTTCTCGTGGAGGATAGGCTACCTAGTGCTTACCACTCCCACTGATAAGCTAGAAGGCTTTCCTCCAACACAGAAAGGCTTGGGGGCTCAGAAGCTTACTAACAATCCTGGATACAGCAACCCTATAACCGGACTAGGCTAGTTATAGGAAAGGCAGGAAACAGGCACAAGTGCGGCTTTCAAACCAGAAAGTTGAAAGAGATGGAAAAAAAATGCTCAAACAGCCAATAGCAACAATTTCTAGGCCAGAGACCACTCCTCTTTTGGTAGATAGGCTACCTGATGCTTACCACACCCACTGATAAGCTAGAAGGCTTCCCGCCAACACGGAAAGGCTTGATGGGCTCAGAAGCTTACAAAGAGTCCTGGATACAGCAAATCTGTACCTGGACTAGTAACAGGAAAACCAGGAAACAAGCGTAAACACAAGCTTTTAAATCAGAAGGTTGAAAGAGATGGAAAAGCTTCCCAAACGGCCAATAAACTATAATTTCTGGGCCAGAAATCACTCCTCCTGTGGTAGATAGGTTACCTAGTGCTTACCACTCCAACTGATAAACTAGAAGGCTTCTCTCCAACACAGAAGGGGCTTGGGGGGCTTATTAGACAGGTAAAATTCTTGGTTACAGTCAGGGCGTCCCACAGGGCTCTTAGTCCCTTACTTGTTTAGATTGTATCTTTTAGACCTATCTTTTTTATCTGAGGTATTCTACGGTCTGTATGCAGATGACCTGAAACTGAGTAAACTGATTACATGTGTTAGAGATAGGGCATGTCTGCAAAGAATTTGACTAAATTGACCATTTAGACACAGGAGAATAATATGCTGAAAAATACATCAAAAACTAAGCATATGAGATTTGGGAGACATAACTTGAAAGGTGAGTATTTAATATAGCACACAGTGATTGAACCTGTAGATTCATTTAAGGGCCTGGATATATGGATAGATCCAGCTTTGACTTTTTCTAATCATATCAGCTGATTGATTAATGAGAGTTAAAGAAGTATAGGTTGTATAAAAATATTTATAAAGTCTAGGAACTCAGAAATGATGAAGTAATTGTTTGTTTGTTAATTGCATTAGACCCATACTTGAGTATGGAATAACAATATGGAAACCTTATAAGAAAACAAGCATGAGTAAACTAGAAAGAGTACAGCAGAAATGTATCAAGAGCATCTGTGGATGTGAAATTTTAAGTTATTATGAAAGACTAAAGTATCTGAACTTGTACAGTGTCTCTTACAGATAGTTAAGAGGGGGTCTTATTCAGGTATATAGGGTATTTAGAGACAACTACCTCTGGGAATGTTTTGAGTTATCAAAGAGTAGTAGAGAATCATCAGACAATCTATGCAGAAGATTCTATAGGGATGAGAAGTGTACCGATTGGTTCTCTGAGAGAGCAGCTGATGCATGGAACAGACTACCAAGCTTCATTAAAGCAAGTACTAATTCAGACATTTAAAAAAAAAACAGCCTGGACACTTATTATGGGAATAACTGATTTGGTATATTGTTAGGCTAGAAGGGCATTAATGTCAGGGCTTGAAATATTCATATGCATGCATGTATATATGTATGTAGGAAGGAATGCAGACATCACCATAGAAGCCTTATCTCTGTAACCAGCAGTAATGACTATCATGTTCACTTCCTTCCTATGGCAAACCCAGTATCATTAGCTGAGAGTCCAGGTTAAAGACCCCAAGCCAGAGGAGGCTGACCAGAGTGAGGCTGCATTAAAATCATGGCACTGGGGGAGCTGTAGCTTAAGCAGAACCATGCTGCCCTGCCAGAGAAGACACATGCCAAACACAGCAGTAAGTCAGAGTAAAAAAATGAATGAAAACATTTGGAGATGATTCTGGACCTTATAAGGGGCATCCCCATACTGTATTTGCATCATAGAATACCATGAAATTGACCATTGATATTGCTTCTTAAATAAGAACAAAATTATGTGTATACCACCTTTCTGAGAATCTTACTGACAAAGGAAAAGGTCAAGGTAACTACATAGTTATGCACATCAGGATACAGCCCCAGATGTTTGAAGGAGCAGGTAACCAAGGTCTCTTATCAAGAGAGGTATACATAATCTGTTATAGGAATGGATATACTACCATTAGGAAAGATGGTGCAAGGTTGGAAGGAGAAGGATCCATCCCAGTGGTAGTACAACATATACTGAAAATGACTGATACAAAATCAGCACAATCGTGTAAAAAAAAATTGACACTAACTCCAAGAAAGTAAACTATCCCTTGTAGAAATGTTAAGCCTTAAGAGAATACTTTGCACATCCCCTGATCTAATAAAGATATATTTTGTCCCAGAGTACCCAGTGGCCAATTGTTAGTCTTCATCAGATGAAAACTTTCTAGATAGTGAGACAGGCTGGAACATGCAACCTCCCCACAACACAGAACAAGAGCAAGTGGTCAGTAAGTCACTGCAGGGATATCCCTGGTCAAGTTTAAAAAGTTCTTCTGGGAGAGGCTGCCTGAGGTACTGTAAATAATTATCTAGTAAAAGCTTGCCCTGATTGGACCAGTACAATGCTCCTGTGCTCTAGCCTGCAACCAGTGCTCCTAAGTTTGAAGATCTTAAGCTTGTACCACGGTTTACATGGAAAAAAGAGTAGACTTGCCATGCTCAAATCAGGACCAAGAGATCAAGAGAAGTCATCAAGCTTGCTATAAACTTGAACATACATATAAATCTGCAGCTGCTGGTACTGACCTGGGTCCAAAGGATCTGGGGGTGATCAGTCCAGACCTCCTGCAGTGTACCATATCATGGTCACAGCATAACAGAATATAATGATGAGACAATGTGACAGTCCTTACCACCAGGTCACTGGTCATGATATCTAAATGGAACACTCAGTCCGGGCTAAGTCCAAATTTATGGGTTGCAGCAACAACAGCTGTTGAAACTTGAATCCCTTCATAATGAAGGAATTTGTTTACAATAGTGACAGACTGCACATTGGCTTTGATGATGAAGTCATCCAGAATAAGCCATCTACTTGAAACCAGCACCAAGGAGACAAGGATGTCTGTGAACTCATGGAAGAACATCCTCATACTACCTGGAGAACAGTAGTAGAGAAGATACTTGCCATGTGCGTTCTCATACCCATAAGGAATTCAAAGGAATAATTTGCCCTGACCTTTGACTCCTCAGTTCAGTGGTCAAATGATAAAATAGTAGATAATATTGTACAGCAGAGAACCCTGTCAGAAATAAGACCACAAAGGGGGTGCACTCACAGGATTGTGTATGAGGAACAAGTGATAACTAAGTAGCTCTGTGGCACTCTGTTAAATTCTGGTAAAATTCCCATGGAAAAGTGAAAATATGAGGTACTGGAGACATGTACGTTTGAGTTTATTATGGCATGGGTTTTGAATTGTAAAGCCATTCTAGCTATTTTCTTGGCAATATAGAATAGATTGTGGCTTGTGAGTCATGTGATTGATCAGGATATGGGCTCAGTCTCAGATAAAGTGGCGGAGGAGCTCCAGGCCACTCAGCCTGCCCATACTAGAATCCCTATCAAACATCATAAAGAATTCAGCAGCAGAATCAGGCTCACAGAAATACTTTGCAGGTCATTGGTCTGCCTGAGAATGTTGAGAGGGATGATCCAATTGGTTTTATCAAGTAAGAGCTCTACACAATGTTGGAGACTTCAGCGCTGGCAATAACTGATTGGACACATAGGATTACATGTAGGAATAGATTGGTTAACTTGCCTGGACATTTTATATTTACGTGCCTTACTAACACAGATAGAGAGGAAATCTTGCAAAGGGTCAGATCCTTAGAAAATACCTGTAATTTGGTGGGTCATCCAGTTAAAGTTGCACTAGACTACAGTGTCACAGTATACGTGAGAAGGAAAGAATGGTTTCCTTTTTAAGTTCATGCATGGATCTGGGTTTATGGTGAACTTGCATTTCCCAGCAATGCTTGTCATTTCAAATGGCAACATAAGATACCAATTTCAATCCCTGCAAGAAGTACACCAGTTTTTAATGGAGATGACCAAAGTTTCGTATGTGGTGGCAACTCACCCTACTGTGGGGGAGTGTATTCCTCCAAAGAAGTGGGATTCCTCTCAAGCTTTCTCTTTCTATCAAAGCCAGGAGCAAGCAAAAGGCTAGAGACCTAGGAGGATCGGGGGATTTAGCATGTGCTACCGACTTGTCATTACAGCGGTAGCATTGTTGCCTCACAGCAAGAGGTTCTCCTGTTTGATTCCCGGCTGGAGTGCCTTCTGTGTGGAGTCTGCATGTCCTCCCCGTGGTCGAGTAGCCTCTGAAAGACATGTGTGAATGGGCGTGCCTTCACTGAAGGTTGGACATCGGGCTGGCAACTCGGCACCATAAAAATCTACTGCCAATCATTAGCGGACCGGAGTTCCGCTGTAGCGACCCCTAACTGGGAAAAGCCAAAACGACAAACAACAACTGACTTGTCATTATCCAATCATTTTGGCCCATTGGCAACCAGGCAGGAAGACACATGGGCCTCAATGGGAAATGCACACTTTACAGATCCTGAGATTCCAGCAGAAGAGGTGGAAGGTATGGCAAAGTCATGGCATGACATGGTCAGCCAGGAAGAAGAAAGACTGCAAGCCACTAACTGTATTACTTCAGGAAAAATGACCATCTTAAACATGAGAATCAGGGACTCAGAGCCAAACTTCTTACATTATGAATATTGAACTCAGATTTGGGTCCTAGGGCTAACTGCAAGTCAGAAGACCAGAGAATAGAACAGTATATGAGGTTCTTTTCTGATTTTTCTGCTGAGGTTGTATGCGAGTAATCATGGGGTGGGGGGGGGGTCATCAGCATATAGTTTACTGTTGGCTAATGTTTGGCAGAGTGTGGAGTGTTTGAGTAGCAGTGAGTTAAAGCATAGTTTCCTTCAGTTTTATATACTGTTTTTCCTTTTATTTCTCTTCTCTACTAGCTGTATATACCTTATTTAATCATCTTGTTTTGCTTTCCATTTTTCATCTCTTTGTAATTACTTCTCTGTTTCCTAGCATAAACGTCTTAGATTATTACTGCTACAGTATTGATGCTTGTTTGTAAAGATGGCCAGAACCAAACAATCCAGGAGATGCATAGTAAAGAAACTGTAGTTAAGGATGAATGAGGTAAAAATGACAGCCCAAATTATGGGGGATTCCGACAATGGTTGAATGGGGGAGGCAACAGGACTCGAATACTCCAACTAGATGATTCGGGAAAATGTTCAAGGAATGGAGACTGTGAGAAATTTCTTTTCTGGAATGTCAAAGGGATGCTGACAGCAGTTAAGGCTAGGGCTATTTTTTACATTTTAAGGGAGAGTCAAGCTCAAATTTGTTTTCTGCAGGAAACTAAGGTCAGAATGTGGCAAGTAAAATCTTCCCATTTTGGTGGGGTTTCAAAATGTTCTCTAGTGGCACAACTTCCAAAAGAGGGGTGGCCATATTATAGGATATGAGTTTGTGGTGGAAGGTATCTTGCTCCCTAACAGACAGAAAGGGCCCCTGAATGGTCATTATAATAGATATGGGTGGGATATCAGGTCTTTTATCTAATATTTAATGGTCACAATGAATACAATCCTATCCCTTGGCAAAGGTTTAGAGCAGCTAATAGGACATTTTTTCAGTCTGGACTATTAGTATGGATTGGAGGGGGGGATTTTAATGTGGTTAATGACCTAGCAATTGGTAGAATCCAGACTGGAAACACTTGACTTCCCAAACCTCATAAACAACTTCTTGTGCTAGTAGATGACTTTGCACTGATAGATGTTTAAATGGTTTGGTATCCAACTCAGGTGAATTTTACATTCCATGCCACCAGGGTGGCAAATAGACTGGACATTTGGTTGGTAAATGCCCCGTGTATGCAGGGGGAGGTTGCCATATCTATAGTTAGAGCATCTCTTTCTGACCATGACAGAGTTGGTCTTTGCAGCCAGGTATCATCACAGGTTGATAGGAATCCATAGGGAAGATTTGATCCCTTAGTCTCTGCTGATAACATTCTTAAGGAGAACTTGTTAACTGAAGCCACAAGCATATCAAGGGAGGTGTGAGATTGAGTATGTGAGGGCAATTGAAAGGTGGAAGATGTTGCCAGACAAATGTAAAGTCATAATAAGGGAATGGGTGTGTAATATTGCCATCATTAGGGATATTGAACTTAAACAACTGGAACATAAGCTGTCAAGGTTGGTAGGTCAATTAGAAGACATCAAATATCAGTTCTTGGCTAAGATTAGGAATATTAATAAAAACAAAATACTTTTTAATAAGACAAGGTGCCTTATCCAATGACATTTTTTGTTCTAAATATATTATATATATATATATATATATATACATATATATATATATATATATACATATATATATATATATATATATATATATATATATATGTGTGTGTGTGTGTGTGTGTGTGTGTGTGTGTGTGTGTGTGTGTGTCTGATACTCTGGAATTTTGTAAATAATTCTATGTTATTTGTAAATATTCATATGATTTATACAGAACTGTATGTTATGTACTGAGCTTCAAGAATGTAACCACAGCATACCCTGCTGGAACATAGGAGATTAACTTAAAAAACTTCAAGAAAATAAGTAGAAATTAAGTGCTTTACGATCTGCTATAAAAGTTAGTTAATGCAGCAAGGAAACAGGATGTCTAGAGCTAGAAGATTTTGTATTACAATATGCAGATGATTTGACTGTGATATGCTCTGAACCCTCCTTTCTAGAATTGCAATCACTTACCCAGAAAGCTTTTCAGGAAGTAGAGATCTGGCTAACTAATCCTAACATAATCTTAAATCTCAAAAAAAAAACTATTAATATTCTCACCTAACAAAACTCCACCCTCCTCTAACACTTTCCACATTACCTCCCATAAGAAAACCTGCATAACTCCCTCTCAACGCACAAACCTGTTAAGAATTGAAATTGACCATAAACTCAGATTTGATATTCACATATCTCAGACAGTTAAAAAGGTACACAAAAACTTGGCACGTTACATAGGAGCAAGCAATTTTTCACAAATAATACCAGAATAGCCATTGCCCAAACTCATCTACTCTTCACCTTACTATATGCAGCACCCATTCTTAGTAATTTCAAGAAATCTGAATTGCAAAAATTGGAAATCTGCTACAATAAAATAGCAAGATTTGCCACTAATTCTTCAGCTAGAACTCATCACTGCCTTGCACTCAAGCAACTCAGTTGGTTAGATATTCCACAACTCCTACACTATATACAACTTTCTACAGCCCACAAAATCCTCTCAGAGCCTGATAAAATACCCTCCCTACAAACTCTTCTATAGCCCTATGCTACTAATAGATCCCTCCGATCCTCCAACAAAAACCAAGTACAAACTCATATAGCCAAATATCAAGCAGCTGAGTCCCTCCACTCAAACTATATAGGTAAACTCTGGAACACCCTACCATCTAATCATACATCTACATGACCTCTAATAATATTTAAGCCATCCCTAAAAAACTGTCTACTTAGCAAATGGATCTGCACATGCACAACCCCGGGCTGATAACTAACTCTATCTCCTCTCCAGTTTGACTACTACTTTACTTCTACTTTACTTCTTATCACAAATCTCAAGCTTGCACTATCCTAGAATTAAAAGAAAATAAAACACTATTATTATCCTTCATTGTTAGGACCATAGTTTTTATGGAACTGTATAAAGTACATTTATGTAACTGATCAGAATTTGTACCCTGATCAGAATTTTTCTGTTAAGCATCTCTAAAACTCATTATAAATATTATCATGGTTGAATAGATCTTTGTTTCCTGTCTGTAATGCACTGTTGTATCAGGAGCTTTTCTCCCCAGGCCTTTGCTGAAAAAGGACTTGTGTCCAGTCAGACTTTCCCAGTAAACAAATGTAAAATAAATAAATAAATAAATAAAAGTTTTTGTATTGTCTTGAAATAGAAAGAATTACTAGGTTTAAAATGTAAAAGCGTTTTATTGTTTTATGACTTCCAAGTTCTGCAAACTTCTGAGAGATATGTATTTTTAACACAAAGATGTTAAGTTTCTCTTTAGCCTGGGAACTGAAGTCAGGTGAGAAAGAGTGATGTTATTCAAGCTAACCCAGCAGTAATATTTGATATTGATTTAAGAATTCTCTCAGAGAGAGAGACTGAGAATTTTGTATCTTGTGCTGGACCTAAAAACATCCATTCAGCACTTCTGCCTGTGTGTTGCTCTGTAAGTAAGTTATTTAGGGCATAGTATCTTTTAGATATAGATAGAAACATTGTAAAGATTAGTTTAGATGTTTTCTGTATTTATTTGAGACGGTCCTGCAATTTTGTTTTAAAATATTTCCTGTGATTCTGAACTCTGTAGTTACTGTGCTGATTATTGTCTTGCTCTTTTATTATTTATTATCAAATATATGAAAACCTATCTTTGTGGCTGATATTTGTGAGACATATTTAAGGTCTTAGAGTACTTGCATATTTATTTGGTGATACTGTACAGGCCACTCCTAAATAGCCTTCCAAATCTTGGTTACACCTACAATTTGGATAATAGTAACATTACACAGTAGGATTGGTCACCCTTTGTAAGGGTCTTAAGTAGCTGATAAAGAAGGGGTGGGGGCAGTGATAACTACCTTATAGTCTGGGCAGAACAGGGCATAGCTAGTAAACCAGTGCCAGCTTTCCCCAGGAGTGTGTGTGTGTGTGTTTGCTTATAAATCAAATCTCAAAATGTGTGTGTGTGTGTGTGTGTGTGTGTGTGTGTGTGTGTGTGTGTGTGTGTGTGTGTGTGTGTGTGTGTCAGATACTTGGAAGGGGCACAAAGCACTGGTTGGACAGAGAAGGTGCTGGAGGTCTTGGCTTGACCTCTCACCTAAGATCTTAACCCTATAGCTATGCCAGTGGAGAGTCATATTGGGGATATGGAGAAGGAGGGAGAAACCAGCCCCTAGACTGACTGTAATCTCTGTGTGCTCTTAAGAGAAATTGTACTTTACTGTGTGTGTACTTGTCATCCTCCCACTGTGAACATCCTACACTGTTGCCAGTGGTGAGGCTTGAGGCTTCTTCATTACTAGGCCAGCACAGGGGTGTCACATATTAATTGTTGCCAGTGGTGGGATAGCCACATCACATATTAATTGGTTGATTGTGGTGAGGTAGCCACATCACATATTAATTGGCTTGTAGTGGTGTGGATATTGAATTCCTGTAGCCTGTGCACAGTGGTCACTGAAGGTGGTTGTACTCTCAATCAGCCATGCAGTGTACATTCACAGTTCATATCATAATTGTTTTATTTTTTTGTTAGCTTAGTTAGTTAGGGAGAGCAGGCAAGCATGTCAGTAGAGAAGTATGGCAACCTGACAAGGAGTCAGTTGACTGAAATGTGCCATTATGTCAACCTGACTAAAGTAGACATGTTTGCAGCTTTAGTCACAGCTGCATCACAGGATAGCAACCAGGAGGACAATCAGACTGGCCGTGGGGATATGCAACTCTCAGAAAATGGGCAGCTCAACCTTGCCACAGAGGAGTTAAAAATACATCTGGAGTTAAACAGACTTAAACTGGAGGCTGAGCATTTGGAAATAGAGGAAGCAGGGACACTGAGACATCTAGAGATTGAGAAAAATGAGAAATTGCAAAATCTGAAGGCTGAGGAAAATAAAAAAACATGATGCCTGGAAGGTGAGGAGAAACAGAGGCAGAGGCAACATGGAAATGAGATGCTAGCCCTTCACCAGAGTCATGGAGGTAATGAGGAAGGGAGTAACTCAACCCCAGAAGCAACAAAGGTCAGTAAATTTCTTTCACAATTTACAGAGGGGGATCATGTTGATAGTTTAATTCATATGTTTGAGAGAATATGTAAACAGTATAATGTTAACCAAGGGCTCTGGGTATGGTTCCTGAACCCCTTACTTCATGGTAAATCTGAAACTGTAATTTCTAAACTGTCTGATGCTAATTGTTTAAATTATAATGTTGTAAAGAACTGTCTTTTAGGATGTTTTGAGATAACACCTGAAGCTTATAGGAAAAAGTTTCATGAGCATAGACCCAAGGGAGATGAAAGTGTGTGTGAATATGTTGTTGAACTAAGCACTTATTTTCATAGGTGGGTGAGTGGATGTCAGGGCACCACTTTTGAAGGGCTAGCAGACCTTTTGGTGAGGGAACAAGCCATTAGCACTTTGTCTGAGGACATGAGAATCTGGTTAGAAGATAGACAATGCACTACTGCAGATGAGTTAGGGAAGAAGGGAGGCCTATACCTAGCAGGCAGGGCATCACTGCATAGAAAAGGAACACCCAGTGTTGCTCATGGGTCTAAGGGAACCCATGCTGGGTAGCTCAGACTGCCTCAACAGAGTCTGCCAGTAGCAGTGGAAGCCACTAGTCCAGGTACATGTCCAAGACCAAGGGTTAAACATTTTAAATGCAACCAGTGGGGCCATGTAGCATATAGATGTCTATGGAGACAAGGTGGGGAGCAAAGGGTGGGAGAGACAGTAAGTGGGAATGACAAAATGTCAGCAGTAAGTTGTCTCAAGACAACAAGGGTACCAAACTAGCACAAGAGGTTGTATCCTATTTTAGTGAATGGGAAAGAGGCTATGGCTAAGAGAGACATAGCCTCTGACCTAACCATTGTGAAGCCTGCAATGGTTACAGAGGAAAACTACTTGCTTGGGCAGTCTAATCCAGTCAGAGATTTAGGAGGGACCCCATTCCAAAGACCTATGGCTAGGGTTCACCTTGACTGGGAGAGTGGAAAAGGAAGCAAGCAAGTAGGAGTGTTTGAGGATATCCCTGCAGATATTCTGATAGGGAATGATTTTGATAATGCAGTACCCTGTGTGCATGCTGTTACATGTCATCTGGCTTGGAGACAAGGATGTGGGTCTTGTAGCCTGGGGGAGAC
Source organism: Protopterus annectens (assembly GCF_019279795.1). Lineage (NCBI taxonomy): Eukaryota > Metazoa > Chordata > Ceratodontiformes > Protopteridae > Protopterus > Protopterus annectens. The sequence continues at coordinate 494,476,642 of NC_056731.1, forward strand.
CCAGACAGACTGCATGCTTGCAGCCAGGACTGGTGAGATGGTTACTTTAGGGAGGGAGCTACCCTGTAGCAGTGAGACTGAAGGTGAGCCACAGCTGCTTGTGGGTACTGATGTTCCCTTGGACAGAGTGACTGCAAGGGCAGAGGTGAGTAGTAGTTCCCAGGCTGACAGTGAGGCACTGCTGTCAGAGAATACCAGATTTCCTGTGGAAGGGGAGCTGGGAAGAGTTACAAAGAGAGAGTTGATACAGGCTCAGCTCTCAGACCCTACATTACAAGGTCTGAGGGAGGTAGCAAGCGAGGCACCTGAGTTTCAAGGAAAGGGGGGATCTGTATAGTGGGACAAAGGGTTACTGTATTGAGAGTGGACCCCTGAGGGAGGCTAGAGGATGAGAGAATGCAACAGTTGGCAGTGCCCAGAACCTACCGTCTGGCACTTCTAGCCAGAGCCCATGATATTCCCTTTGCAGGTCATGTGGGCATAAGGCATACAAAGATCTGTATTATGCAGAACTTCTATTGGCCTGGGATTTCCTGAGATGTAACAGGGTACTGCAAGATCTGTGAGCAATGGCAAAAGGTAGGCAAGGCAGGAAACAAGGTGAAAGCTCCTTTGATTTCTTTGCCTGTGATTGAGAAGCCATTTCAGAGGGTAGTTATGGATATTGTGGGGCCTCTGCATACTTCAAGTTCCACATGGAAAAGAATATCCTAGTGGTAGCAGATTATGCTACCAGATACCCTGAGGCAGTGGCTCTGTCCTCCACTGAGGCTGAAAATGTGGCAAATGCTTTGTTAGAGATTTTCAGCAGGGTAGGTTTCCGAAAAGAAATACTGACTGACAGAGGTGCCAATTTCATGTCAGACCTGCTGGCTTTTCTGCAGAAGTACTGTGGTGTGAAACACCTGAAGATCACCCCCTACCATCCCCAGACTAATGGTCTTGTTGAGAAGTAAAACTCTACACTCAAGTCCACGCTACAGGCATTTGCAGACCAGTTTAAGAGGGAGTGGGACAAATATTTGCCCCATCTGTTATTTGCTTACAGAGAGGTGCCCCAGGAATCCACAGGTTTTTCTACCTTTGAGTTGTTGTATGGGCATAGGGTGAGGGGACCTCTAGATTTGATTCAAGATGAGATGGGAGGGTGCGTGTGAAGCTCACAAGGAGTCTGTTGTGGCATATCTCCTAAACCTCAGGACAAGGCTCAGGGAACTCATGGGCTTAGCCCAGGAGAAGCTGACAAAAGCCCAGTAGCAGAAAAAGGTCTGGTATGACAGGAAAGCTTGAGCTAGAGAGTATGCTGTAGGGCAGCAGGTAATGGTTCTCATTCCTGTCAAACACAACAAGCTGCAGGCAGCTTGGGAGGATCCCTACAAGGTTATAAGAAAGGTCACTGATGTTAACTATATGGTAAAACTGCTAGGCGGGAGGCAGGGGCTCATATTGTACCATGTTAACATTTATGAAACCTTACCATGATAGGGAGGCCCTTGTGCTGAGTATTTGCAGTGGATGGTAAGAGGAGTCTGAGGGTGATCTGGTGACTGATCTCCTTAGTGAGGCTTGGACTGACACCTCAGTGGATGGGGTAGCAATGTCCCAGCAGATATCCCGTACCCAGGTTTGAGAAACCCGAGCACTGTTATAGAAGTTTGTGGAGATGTTCACTGTGAAACCAGGGATGCACCCAGCAGGTACAGCATCATGTGGATACAGGATCGCAAATGCCTATTAAGCAGGGCCCTTATAGGGTGCCTGCGAGAGTCAAACAGACTCTGAGGGAGGAGATACAGGAAATATTGGAACTAGGGATAATTCCAGCAGTCCCTGGGCCTCTTCAGTTGTTCTGTTACCAAAGAAGGATGGCAGCACCAGGTTCTGTATGGACTACAGGAAATTAAATAATCACACAGAATCAGGTGCTTACCCCATGCCTAGGACAGATGAAGCCCTAGAGCAGCTGGGTGAGGCTAAGTATCTTACCACTATTGATCTTACCAAGGGCTACTGGCAGGTGCTCTTGACTCCCAGTGCTAGAGAGAGGTCAGCCCTTTTGACTCCTCCTTTTGGCTTGTATGAGCTCACGAAGATGTCTTTTGGGATGAAAAAATGCCCCTGCAACATTCCAGAGGCTGGTAGATTGTATCCTAGTAGGAGCAAGAGATTTTACCCTTGCTTACCTAGATAATATTGCCAACTACAGCCATTCCTGGCAAGATCACCTTCAGCATGTCAGGGAGGTGCTAGGCAGACTACAGAGAGCAGGGTTGACCATTAAGCCCAGAAAATGTCAGGTGGATATAGCAGAGGTCTCCAACCTTGGACATAGATTAGGGAGTGGTAAGATCAGGCCAGACCTTGCCAAAGTGGAAGCCATTCAGGCATGGCCTGCCACTGTTACCAAAGAGAGGTAAGGGCATTCATAGGGACAGCAGGGTACTACAAAAAGTTTGTCCCCAGTTATAGTACCATAGCTGCTCCCCTCATATACCTGACAAGAAAAAACAGTCCAGATAAGATACTGTGGACCCCAGCATGTGAGCAGGCATTCCAGAAGCTTAAAGGAAATTTGGTAGGACTCCCTGTGTTAGCCAGTCTAGAGTAAAGCAAAAAATCTGTTGTGCAGGTGGATGTTTCAAACCATTGGGTGGGGGCTGTACTTAGCCATGTTTCCTCAGACAGAGAAGAGCACCCAGTGGTTTATCTTAATTGTAGACTCCAACCCAGAGAGGAATGCTATGCAGCTGTAGAAAAGGAATGCCTATCCATAGTGTGGGCACTGCAGAAACTTCAGCCTTATCTATATGGAAGGAAATTCACAGTGGTTACAGACCACAATCCTATAACATGGCTACATTGAGCCAGTCAGCAAAATGGCAAGTTAATAAGGTGGATCCTACGGTTGCAAGAATATGATATGTAGCACCGCAGTGGGGTTAGCAATGCCAATCCAGCGGGGCTGTCAAGACAGGGAATGGGGTAAGATATTCCCAGATAGCCTCAACCCTCTCAAACGTTTCTCAAGGGTCACTTGAAAAACTATCTTGAGTTTTCGGTGGGGGGGGGGGATTGTGATGCTGCCAGCCCAGCTATCTGGAATTTTGGAAATAATTCGATGTTATTTGTAAATATTGATATGATTTATACAGAACTGTATGTTATGTACTGAGCTTCAAGAATGTAACCATAGCATACCCTGCTGGAACACAGAAAATTAACTTACAAAACTTGAAGAAAATAAGTTGAAATTGAGTGCTTTAGAGTGTGCTATAAAAGTTAGTTAATGCAGCAAGGAGACAGGATGTCTAGAGATAGAAGATTTTGTATTGTCTTGAAACAGAAAGAATTACTAGGTTTCAAATGTAAAAGCGTTTTATTGTTTTACGACTTCCAAGTTCTGCAAACTTCTGAGAGATATGTATGTTTAACAGAGAGATGTTTAGTTTCTGTTTAACCTGGGAACTGAAGTCAGGTGACAAAGAGTGATGTCATCCAAACTAACCCAGCAGTAATATTTGATATTGATTTAAGAGCTCTCTCAGAGAGAAACTGGACATTTTGTATGTAGCTTTGAACCTAGAAACATCCATTCAGCACTTCTGTATGTGTGTTGCTCTGTAAGTACGTTATTTAGGGCATAGTATCTTTTAGATATAGATAGGAACATAGTACAGATTAGTTTAGATGTTTTCTGTAGTTATTTGAGACTGTCCTGCAATGTTGTTTTAAAATATTTCCTGTGATTCTGAATTCTTTTGTTACTGTGTTCATAGGTTCATAAATTAGTACTAGGCTAACTGCCCTTGCGAGCCATTTTAAGCCTAGCCAATTATCCCTTGTGAGACTCAAACCCTGTACCTTGTGTTTGTAAGGCAAACACCTTAACCATTAGGGCACCCTCCCTCTGTTGGTTGAGTATTGTCTTGTTCTTTTATTATTTATTATTAAATATATGTAAACTTATCTTTGTGGCTGATATTTGTGAGACACATGTAAGCTCTAGAGTACTTGCATATGTATTTGGTGACACTGTACAGGCCACTCCTAAATAGCCTTGCAAGTCTTGGTCACGCTTACCATTTGGATAATAGTAACATTACACAGAAGGAGTGGTCAACATTTGCAAGGGAATTAAGTAGCTGATAAAGAGGGGTTGGCAGCAGTGATAACTACTTTATAGTCTGGGCAGAAGGGGGTATAGCTTGTAAACCTGTGCCAGCCTTCTCCAAGAATATGCGTGTGTTCGTATATAAATCAAATATCAGAGTGTGTGTGTGTCAGCTACTTGGGCAGGGACAAGAAGCACTGGTTGGACAGAGAGAATGCTGGAGGTCTTGACTTGACCCGTCATCTGAGATCTTAACCCTATATCTGTGCCAGTGGGGAGTCCTATTGGGGATCTGGAGAAAGAGGGAGAAACCAGCCCCCAGACTGACTGTGATCTATGTGTGCCCTTAAGGGAAATTGTACTTTACTGTGGGTGAACTTGTCATCCTTCCATTATGTACATTCCTCACTATTGCCCATGGCGAGGATTGAGGATTCTTGATTACTGGGCCAGTGCAGGGGAGTCACTATATATGAATATATTTATATATATATATATATATATATATATATATATATATATATATATTCATCCTGTTCCACTTTACTAAAGAAAAAAAATTGCTAGAATTTCCTTGTGTTCTGACTGACTGCTTCTCAGCTGATAAGTATATTTTTGACACTTTTTAACCGTTCAGTGTATAAAACAATAACTGAATTAATTTCCGAATACAGTTTGAATAAATTGCATTTATTCAAACTGTACTTGCTTTAATATTGCTACACACTCAACTGTGCTAGTTTGCACTGCACTCAAATTGTTTTTAGTGCTGCTTTACCTATTTTTCTGTAAGAAAACAATCTAAGCTTGTTTTCTGCCTTTCCTGTAACTAATCTCGTCCAGATACAAATTTTGCTGTATCCAGGACTGTTTGTAAGCTTCTCACCCCCCCCCCCAAGCCTTTGTGTGTTGGAGGGAAGCCTTCTAGCTTATCAGTAGGAGTGGTGAGCACTAGGCAGCCTATCTACCACAAGATGAGTGGTTTCTGGCCCAGAAATTGTAGTTTATTGACCATTTGGGCAGTTTTTCCACCTCTTTCAGCTTTCTGGATTAAAAGCCCTCATTTGCACTTGTTTTCTGCCCTTCCTGTAACTAGCTTAGTCCAGGTAGAGATTTGTTTATCCAGGACTGTTTGTAAGCTTCTGAGTCCCCCAAGCTTTTCTGTGTTGGAGGGAAGCCTTCTAGCTTATCAGTGGGTGTGGTAAACACTAGGTGGCCTATTTGCCACAAGAGGAGTGGTTTCTGGCCCAGAAATTGAAGTTTATTGGCCGTTTGGGCAGTTCCTTCCATCTCTTTCATCTTTCTGGATTAAAATCCCACATTTGCACTTGTTTTCTCATCTTTCCTCGAACTAGTCTAGTCCAGACACATATTTGCTGTATCCAGGCCTGTTTGTAAGCTTCTGAGCAGTGCCAGAGTCTGCTCTTAGATCTGCTAGTTCTCTCCTCTCCTGCACATTTACTAGCTTATTAGTCTAGCATTTTACCAGACATCTTGTAGCAATTATTGTAGCAGACAAAGTGCGACCAGCACTAAACGTTCTACAAGGAAACAACTCCAGTACGTATTACTAATGCTCACCCCTCCAGCCATGTCTAAAGGTCAGTTCCCTGTGCTTTCTCCTATTAACCTGATGAACTTGGGCATCCTGAGGCAATGTAGCATCTGCCTCATGTACACTGATGACCCTCTCTTATTACCTCCCAACATTCACATTTGTGAGAGATGCACTTATATATCCAAATTGGAAGCCACGCACTCTCCAGCCAAGACTGTAATAGCTGGTCAAGAGGAGAAGGTCAGCACTTGCACAACACTGCATAAAACACATAGCCCCCCCAGAACACACACCAGCACTGCCTTCACATAAAAACACAAACCACACACCCACCTTCACTGAAGCTCTCAATGAAAATCTACCCAAACAGCAGAGACCTCCAAGGCAGAAACACACTCGACCACCACAACACAACACTAATCACGAGACATATAACTCTCCTAAACAGTATGCCACTCAACCAAAGCCCCTAAGGCAAAACAGCATGCCCAATACACTAGTCATAGGTGAATCGATAGTGAGGCACACTGATTTACCACTCATTAGGTTTAATAAGGAGAAAGTGACAGTCAGCTCCCTGTCAGGTGCCAGGATCCACCACATAATGCACGCAGTCAGGTCCCTCAACAACAGGTATAAATACGACTCTGTCATTGTATATGTGGGTGTGAATGACCAGGGATGTACCTCCCTGGATAACATGAAAAGTGACATAAACAAACTCTGCAACAGAAGGAGGAAACTAATGTGGAATAAAGTGAAGCCCCAAGATTCAAAAAACTCCCTTATCAGCCTCAAAAAAAGTTGAGATCCCTCACCAAATCCTCTAAAGCTAGCTATGAAAACAGGATTGCAGGAAATAGTAAAGATAACCACAAGGCCTTCTATAGTTATGTAAAGAATCTCCACAGCAATACCCAGATTTGCTCTGAGCTACTGCGCAATGGTATATCCTTTACCAGGCCAACAGATATTGAAAATATACTGGCCGATAGATTCAGTACCAACTTTACCCCCCCCCCCCCCCGCCAAAGGACCAATCACAATACCAGTAGATTGCCAGGCACCAGTATTACTGCTACACAGCTTAAAACAGCACTATCCAAGGCCAAGAATACAGCTTCTATGGGACCTGACCATATCCTTGGCTGTATTCTACATGAACTACAGAGTGAAATGGCACCTCACCTGTGTGCCCCGTTCAACCACAACCTCACCTCAGGCTTTGTCCCTACTGAATGGAGCACTGCTACAGTCATCCCTCTCCACAAAGGAGGAGCAATTACAGACCCTGAGAACTATTTCTGTATGCATCTCATTCAGCATCTGCACAACTAGCACATTTGTTTGATACTACATTGGATTGCACAGGTCATATGTCACATAGGTGTGTGTAATGTTAACAAATGCAGTATTGTGACCCCATTGCATATCATAAAAGAGGCTGGCATGTCAGCATGGGTGTGTGCACTCCTCATATCCACATTAAGCTTTGAAGGTTGTTAGTGTAACTGGATGTTATTGCACATACATGCACTACTGATGATGACATCAGCAAATCAAAGTACAGGCATTAATTACTAACATCAGGTCTCATATCATCCCAGGTATATGACAGACAAACACATACGGGCTGTGAGCAACAGAGCAAACATAACTGCCACACATATACACATTCAGCAATGGTGTGTACACTTATGAGGTATGGTGCACAGTACATGCCAGTGTGCTGTACAGGTGCACAGCAATACTGTGAACATGAGTGCAGTGTGTTCCAGGGGAAGGGGCATCACCTACTAACAAAACTAATGTTGGTAACAAGTATTGAATATGGCTGCAGTGCATGCTGTTTAGTGCCATATGTCATGCATGTTGACTGTTGGGTAATGAGAGGTCAGTGTAATATCTTTGTGCCACCTCACCTGTAAGTGTGTGTGTGTGTGTGTGTGTGTGTGTGTGTGTGTGTGTGTGTGTGTGTGTGTGTGTGTGTATATGTGTGTGGAAGTAAACCATAATGTACAGGTCTTAATTTACATTTCTTGTCTACCCCTCACAGGTGGCGAGGTGGATCAGGGTCCCTCCTGCAAGCTAACTGATGTCAGTGTCCATACAGACTCTGACGATGATAATAGGCATAGTGAGGCACAGGCAGTGTTCTCAGGGGCTGAATCTGTGCCATTGGTTGACATCCCACTTTTATCCACCTCATCCCCACACACAATCACAATGCCCATACATACCCCATCACCAGTGGCCATAGATGAGGGACAGTTGGTGGGTGGTGGCATGGGACAGGAAAGTGTGGTGACTATGGCAAGTGCGTCTATACACAGCAGCCATAGCTGGATGACTGGTGAGTTACCATACAGGCAGCTGTACAGGGGTGCTCGTAGGAGGGCTGCTGGCCATCATACCACTGGCAGAAGTGCCACAGCAGGTGTCACCAGACATGTTTTGGGCCATCATGGAGGCACAGCCACATATAGAACATTACACCAGAGATAGTCTGAGGCACCAGAGGGCTACTCTTCCTGTTGTACGTGACAACATCCGTGATCTTGCACATGCCCACCGTTATTTGGCAGAGGTCATGGATAGACGGTTGAGTGAGATGGTGGGAATCCTTGACCATGTGGTGTCTGTGGTAGAGCATGTGGTGGACATAGGTCAGCAACACCAACAGGTGGAGGTCTATGTGGACATGCAACAGCTCCCAGCCACTCCCGTAGTGGCAGTACCAGCACCAGCACTGCGGGGGGGGGGGGTTGTCCAAAGAGGGACATGGATCCAGTGGATAAGTATCATCATTAGGGGAGCATACCATATCTGGGCTTCTGCCTGGTAGAGCCTATGGAACCCCTGGCAGGCACAGTTCCCATGTCCATGGCTGGACATGGTGAACTGTGCACCCTGCCATGTACAGTCTACAGCTGTCCAACAAACTCCTATATAGGGTAGCCACATGGCAGAAATGTGTGCATACATACACACACATCACCAACACAGCTAGGGCACCTCCATACCTACACACACCATGGCTGCACAGCTCATGTAATAAATAACCCCCTAACCCACACATATGATGTCAACCAAATGGCTCAGCCCAGGCCTCTGGTAAACCCACAACACACCCTGTGCATATGATGATACCTGTGCCACATCCCTGTCATCCATACCATCGATGTAGGGACATGCTAATATGGTTCTGATACACAGGCTGAATGTACTAATGTTTAGATATGTAATGCTGTTTAACATGTTTTAAGCTGGAATGATTAATGCTTACATGTCAGGGTGTGTAGCTGTCCAGCCATGATGCATTACAGTTATTATTAACACTGACTGATTGTGGTCTCCATAATGTATTCTGTTTGTGTTCTAGGTGTCTATGTGTCAACAGGATGTTGGTCTGCTGTCCTTTCCTACAAGAGGTGTCGCACTGTGGTGACACATTGACTGTGTCATATCCCGGGTACAGCTGAACACAGGTAACAGGTCTGTATAGCAGTTACTGCATGTGTCACATGGCTGATAGGTCTGAGGGGGTGTATACAGGTGAGTGCATGGTGGCTGATGTAAGCAGCTCTTCTTCAGTGGACAATAGTAAGTGTACTGGGTAGCACACACCAAATGTTTGTGAATAACACACACACAAAGGCTCTGGTGTTGATGCAATACACAGAGAATACTGTTCACATGGATGTACTTCATTTTGCAGTGAACTCATTTTGGCCTATGTAATTCCACCAAAACAAAGTTGCCAAAACATCACATCAGTAAATAATCAGTCCGCCAGTTTAATGTCATTGACAATGGTACTGGCAGGGTATAGGTCCTCTTCCCCAATGTAGTGCAATCCTGGAGTTGGTAAACATAGGTGTGCTGGTGTGGGTGCACAGCCCCCCACCTTGGAGGGTGTGGGGTGGTGTAGAAACACACAAAGTGCGATTAACTACTTAACCTGTTAACATAAACTGCACAGTATAACAGCACACTAAGCAGGGGAATACGCACAACTATAACCCCAATGTAGGTGGCTGTGCCCACAACCACACCCATGTATAGATACCAACTCCAGTATCACTGTACAGCTGTACATTGGGGAAGAGGGCATTTACACATCCACTACTAGTTTTGATTGAATGTATTTCCACAAGATGATTGCTCTGAAATGTTACCTTTTGCCAGTTAGTTCTCGAACAAATGATCTCCTGGGACATATGTTTTCTGCAAACTGAAGTAGATCCCTTCACATACACACACACTTACTTGGCAACACTGAGAGTAGAACCCCTACCTAGGTACTTATTGCTACTAATGTGTTCGGCCTTAATTGCACACACCACAGAGCTTTTAGGGTGAGGTATGTCTCGAGTTTCCTGTTAAGTGAAGATCACCAGGCATTGTACAGTATGGTAATGGGGAATGTACTAGGTGTTAATGAATAATACATAGTATGACATACTGTCATATATACATTGACAAACACATACAGTCATAGACACATTTGACAGACCTGGGTTTAGCAGTGCTAACTACCTTGTCAATGAGTCCATTCTGTTACAGATTTTTTGCACACAGCACATGCATCATTGGGCTGAATAGTGTAATAATTTTCCTGTATGGTTGATGGGGACAGCGGTCCTCATATAGTGAACCTTGGGACATGTACTGAGGGTACCATGGTGTAAAGACAATATTCCCAGCACCCACACCCCACATTGGCTATTGTACTCACGGAAACCCATGATAATGCTCTGACATACCCACAATCACACATTGACCAGGACTGCAATACAAACCCTTGTCTATCTAATCAGTGCTACTACAGGGATATGCATTTATTGCACATGCCACAGGGATAGCAGGGTGAGGGTTTGTCATGGCTCTCCTAATGTCAGCAACATCACTATCCCTTATAATGTATGGCAAGGTTTATTGTATTTGGAGAATGTGGCTTCAGAATGCTGTCTCCTACAAATACACAATTGCACACACATACACACACTTGCCAGGACTCAGAGAATAAACCATGCCTATCTACCCATTTGTAGAACAGTGTTATTCTGGTACTGCAAGCTCCAGGTAGGCCATAGGATGAAGATTGTAACAAGGTACACTTAATGTCAGTTATAGCAGCAGCCCTTTCTAAGTATAGCGATGGGGGGTGTAGTTGGTGAGAAGGTCCTCAGAGTATTTTCAACTACAAGTTTACAAACACACAGACACTGTTATTCTCAGTAATGCACACTGACACATTTGTCAGTACTGAGGTCCATAGGTGCAGGTGTTCCTAGATGTGTACCAGGCTAATATCCATGGAGAGATGAGACGAGTAGGGCATGTGGGTACACTGGTATCATGCCACCTGACATTTGTCAGCATTCCATCTATCAACCGATGCCACTTGAGTGATCCCCAGGGTGACAGTTAAATTCAAAGTCCAATCATCTGTTTTTTTCTTGCAGAGGGCCAATGAGGTGCTCCAATTGACATGTATGTAACATATATTACATAACATGACCAGTGTCTGGGTTAGAGACCTGTACTCAAGCATGTTCTGTTGACTGTGGTAGTCTGGTTGAGGTATCCATGGCATGTGGTGCATACAGGGTAGGATTTCCTAGCTGTGGCATTCATAACACTGGGCAGACATGTCAGTGACAGTCAATCAGAGATTGCCTGTAAGCACCCAAGATGGATACCTGACATCTGCACATCTGTATAGAGGACAGACAGAAATTAGCTAACCAACAGCTTATACATTAGGATGAATGTTTTGACAGACATCTGGCACTGATAGGTATGCCATTACTACATGACAGCAGCCCTCAATGACATTACCTAAACATATAGTAGTCTACAGTTAATATCCACATATCAGCAAGCAGAAACAAAGCACCCTGAACCACTGCTAGGTAGGCAAACAAATTTATTAAGCCGAACAGTTCACTCGAAAAAATAACGCTGAATCAAATCACCATACGTTTTCGTCCACAACTTCATCAGATTACACTAATACATTCAGTTAACTGCTTTTATATACTCATCCAAATTTTAAAAAACAGCCAGTAAAAACAATCATTGTACATAGAAATGCATTGAGTTACTGCCCTCTACTGACAAGGAGGATTATTACACATTAAAGTCACAATTTTGCTGATCTCATTTTTAATACAGGGCAAGTGAGATCATGTCATTTAAACCAGGGAATTTACTGGCCTCCAACACCACTTGCCAGTATAATTCCCTGTATTCAACTAAAGTCTCCCACATACCGCCCCTGGGGTCCTTTGGCACAACCTCTAATATAAAAACTGAAATTCAGCTTCAGGACAAGTTTTTGTGTGTTTGTACAGAGAATTTGTTTCACATTTTATACCTAATATCATAGGTGTGCTCATAAATTCTCTGCTTAACCTTTCTTTCACTCTTGCCAATGTAAAAGCGTTACATTTTTACATAACCCAACATAAATAATCCCTTTTGTGTTACAATTGCAAAAGTTTTTAAAGTTAAAATTTTGTTATTTCTGGCAGGTAAAGTAATGGTATCCCCAGTAATCAAATAAGAACAATAATTACAAGCACCACATTTAAATACACCAGCTTTTTGTTTGTACCTGCTAACCTTGAATTCCCTTTACTACCTCTTTCAAAAATATCCTTCAGGGTGTTCCCTTTCCTATAAATATGTTTTATTTCACCCTGGAAAATGTGATTTAAGTCAGAAACTTTAGAAAAGTTAATCCACTCTTTGTCAAAAATTCTTTTGATCACACCAGCTTGTCCATCATATGTGGTAATGATACCTGATACAATTCATTATTTAACCCATCTACTTTCTTGTTTCTGACTTGTTGCGTTGCAACATGTTCAATTTTACCCAATACCGGGCCAAACCTTCCCTTCCTCCCATCACTGACTTCTTTGGAAACTCTATCAATGAGCTCTTCCGGGTAGCCTCTATTCAGGAACATGTTTCTCAGGTTTTACATTCGTTACCATAACATGCATCATCAGAAGTCATTCTACACAAGCACAAATTGCCCTTTTATAACACTCCTTTTCTGGTGTGGGGGGTGCGAACTTGAGTAGTGCAGATAAGAATTAGAAAAGGTCTCTTTTCTATAAATTCTAGACTCAAAGCCATACTCAGTTTTAGATATGTTAACATCAAGGTATTTCAATTCATCAGTAGTGAATTTGTGAGTGAATTTTAAAAATTCTGTGGTACCATTTAGGTATTCCACAAAGCTACCAAATTCATCTTGAGTGCCTGCCCATAAGAAACACAAGTCGTCCAGAAATCTACCATACAACTTCCATAAACTACTATATTCTGAATTCAGTACAAACTTATTCTCCCAGAAGGACATTATAGTGTTAGCATAAGTGGGAGCACAGTGTGCCCCCATCGCCACACCTTTAGTTTGTCGAAAATACTGCCCTGAAAGAATATAAAATTATTCTTTAGGACAATCTCCATTAATAACAATACAGTTCTGAACTCATTGTGCCCTAGTAGTTTGGATTCAAGTAGCATTTCTTGAACCATTCAAGGCCTACATCATGGGGTATACTTGTAAATAAGTCAATCACATCCAAGGTACCAAAACCTTTTGTTTCATTTGCAAGTGATTCATTTAGTTTTCCTAAGAAATGCCACGAATCTTTTAAAATAACATTGTTGTCACAAACAAGTTTTTTATCTTCTGGTCAATGTACTTGGCCAAAGGTGCAGTGACCGAACCTTCGGCTGACACTATCACTCTCAAAGGTGGGTCACTTTCATCTTTATGCACCTTTGGTATCCCAAATATGGAGGGTATTCTCGGTTTGTCTACATGCAAATATTTAAAAGTACTCATGTCAATAACTCCATCCATTAATAAGTCATTTAAAATAACATAAATTCGCTTGTAGGCAATATTAATTTCATTCAAGGATATTCTGGTGTATTTGGTATTATCATTTAATATGTCAAACATTTTGCTCTCATAATTAATGGCATCCATAAGCACAACCCCCCCGCCCTTATCGGGCTTCATAATTCTTATATTCTTGTTCTCACTTAATGATTTCAAAGTTTTCAACTCTGGGTCTGTTAAATTAGACTGCACTTTGTGACAACTCAGAATTTTCCTAAGCTCGTGTTCCAAGCTCAATTCAAAGTTTCTTAGCTGAGGGTGTGTTGGGGGATTAAAGGTGCTCTTACGTCGCAATTCTACATTGTTCATGTTGACACCATTTCCTTTAAAATATAATTCTAAGTTTTTCTTCCTGATAAATAATTTAATATCAATTAAAAGTTTAAAAATATTTGTTTTCTCTCTAGGTATAAAACCAAAACCTTTTGTCAATAGTTCAAAATGACTACTGTTAATTGCTACATCTGTGTAATTAAAAATATTAAAATCTTTATAACTGTATTTAAAACCACAGTTTGTAATTATTCCCAGACTGGTCGTCTCCTTTCCTGAGCTCCCCAGTTTCTGGTTTTGTAGCTTTGAATTGTAAGTAACAGGTTCCCTGTGCATAAGTCTCTCAGACCGCCTTAAAGGTGGAAATGCAGCATCATAATCATTCTCTAAAGGCAATTCATTGTCAGAAATGTCATTGTTAGGTTCTCTGAAGTGATTAATGTCATAATTTCTAACATTTCTCACCCAATTCTTAGGCTTCGGTATTGTTTCTTTGTTTTGTATTCATTTAAATCTCTCTCAATCTTGTTTAATTTTCTGTTTTAACCTCCAAACATTTACTTTCTAAATTATTTAATAGTTTATGATATTTGCTTCTCTTCGTCCACTGTAAATAGTAAATCGTGAGTAATGTCCTTGTTTATACATTCTACAGTTTCTTGCAACTTCTTTATTTCTACCTCATTGTTTTTAATGATAGCCCTCATTATATCAAAACCACAATTATCAAAAGCCTCTATTAGTTCAAAATAAAACTCTGTACCTTCCACAACCTTGTTAGGGTATTTGCATACCCTAAGCCCTTTGGGCACAATTTTCTGTTCTAAACAATACTTTAAATAAGTGTTATCCATTTCTAACATTTTGCATTTGTATAAAAATAGTCCAGGTCATCAAGCTTTTGAGAAAAGTTCCTTGTAGTTTATCATTGGTGTTGTTTTTGCTAGCAAAATCATAAACAACATTGAATAAGTCACTGAAATGTCTTTTTGTACCTGTAGAGTTTAAACTACCACCAGGGCCAAAACGAACTCCTTCACACATTTTTCTAACATTGTTAGGCTGCTCAGATTGTCCGTGGTCGGTTTCTTCAAGCAAAATCCGAGGGAAACCATCCAGACTGCTGGATCCTGCTCCATTTCGTCTCTCTACATCTCTGGAATCATTTTCCTCACCAACAGCCCGTCTCTCGCGCCTCAACACTCCGATGCACTTCCTGGTTTCCTGGTTCCAATACAGACGTCAATACCGAGGCCAAAGATTGGCTGACTGGGGTCAAAAGCCCCACAAGTTGAGTGAGCTGTCCGATAAGCTTCCTGAGCTCACCGACTTCATTAGTCTTTGCTCCATTGCTTGCCACACTCCCAGCAGGTGATTCCATCCCAAAGTTACTAGTAACCAAAAAACGGAGGATGCAGAACAAACCAGTAAGCAGAAACAAAGCACCCTGAACCACTGCTAGGTAGGCAAACAAATTTATTAAGCGAACAGTTCACTCGAAAAATAACGCTGAATCAAATCACCATACGTTTTTCGTCCACAACTTCATCAGATTACACTAATACATTCAGTTAACTGCTTTTATATACTCATCCAAATTTTAAAAAACAGCCAGTAAAAACAATCATTGTACATAGAAAAGCATTGAGTTACTGCCCTCTACTGACAAGGAGGATTATTACACATTAAAGTCACAATTTTGCTGATCTCATTTTTAATACAGGGGCAAGTGAGATCATGTCATTTAAACCAGGGAATTTACTGGCCTCCAACACCACTTGCCAGTATAATTCCCTGTATTCAACTAAAGTCTCCCACATACCGCCCCTGGGGTCCTTTGGCACAACCTCTAATATAAAAAACTGAAATTCAGCTTCAGGACAAGTTTTTGTGTGTTTGTACAGAGAATTTGTTTCACATTTTATACGAATATCATAGGTGTGCTCATAAATTCTCTGCTTAACCTTTCTTTCACTCTTGCCAATGTAAAAAGCGTTACATTTTAGGGCTTAGGGTATGCAAATACCCTAACAAGGTTGTGGAAGGTACAGAGTTTTATTTTGAACTAATAGAGGCTTTTGATAATTGTGGTTTTGATATAATGAGGGCTATCATTAAAAACAATGAGGTAGAAATAAAGAAGTTGCAAGAAACTGTAGAATGTATAAACAAGGACATTACTCACGATTTACTATTTACAGTGGACGAAGAGAGAAGCAAATATCATAAACTATTAAATAATTTAGAAAGTAAATGTTTGGAGGTTAAAAACAGAAAATTAAACAAGATTGAGAGAGATTTAAATGAATACAAAACAAAGAAACAATACCCGAAGCCTAAGAATTGGGTGAGAAATGTTAGAAATTATGACATTAATCACTTCAGAGAACCTAACAATGACATTTCTGACAATGAATTGCCTTTAGAGAATGATTATGATGCTGCATTTCCACCTTTAAGGCGGTCTGAGAGACTTATGCACAGGGAACCTGTTACTTACAATTCAAAAAACTACAAAACCAGAAACTGGGGAGCTCAGGAAAGGAGACGACCAGTCTGGGAATAATTACAAACTGTGGTTTTAAATACAGTTATAAAGATTTTAATATTTTTAATTACACAGATGTAGCAATTAACAGTAGTCATTTTGAACTATTGACAAAAGGTTTTGGTTTTATACCTAGAGAGAAAACAAATATTTTTAAACTTTTAATTGATATTAAATTATTTATCAGGAAGAAAAACTTAGAATTATATTTTAAAGGAAATGGTGTCAACATGAACAATGTAGAATTGACGTAAGAGCACCTTTAATCCCCCAACACACCCTCAGCTAAGAAACTTTGAATTGAGTTTGGAACACGAGCTTAGGAAAATTCTGAGTTGTCACAAAGTGCAGTCTAATTTAACAGACCCAGAGTTGAAAACTTTGAAATCATTAAGTGAGAACAAGAATATAAGAATTATGAAGCCCGATAAGGGCGGGGGGGTTGTGCTTATGGATGCCATTAATTATGAGAGCAAAATGTTTGACATATTAAATGATAATACCAAATACACCAGAATATCCTTGAATGAAATTAATATTGCCTACAAGCGAATTTATGTTATTTTAAATGACTTATTAATGGATGGAGTTATTGACATGAGTACTTTTAAATATTTGCATGTAGACAAACCGAGAATACCCTCCATATTTGGGATACCAAAGGTGCATAAAGATGAAAGTGACCCACCTTTGAGAGTGATAGTGTCAGCGAAGGTTCGGTCACTGCACCTTTGGCCAAGTACATTGACCAGAAGATAAAAAACTTGTTTGTGACAACAATGTTATTTTAAAAGATTCGTGGCATTTCTTAGGAAAACTAAATGAATCACTTGCAAATGAAACAAAAGGTTTTGGTACCTTGGATGTGATTGACTTATTTACAAGTATACCCCATGATGTAGGCCTTGAATGGTTCAAGAAATGCTACTTGAATCCAAACTACTAGGGCACAATGAGTTCAGAACTGTATTGTTATTAATGGAGATTGTCCTAAAGAATAATTTTATATTCTTTCAGGGCAGTATTTTCGACAAACTAAAGGTGTGGCGATGGGGCACACTGTGCTCCCACTTATGCTAACACTATAATGTCCTTCTGGGAGAATAAGTTTGTACTGAATTCAGAATATAGTAGTTTATGGAAGTTGTATGGTAGATTTCTGGACGACTTGTGTTTCTTATGGGCAGGCACTCAAGATGAATTTGGTAGCTTTGTGGAATACCTAAATGGTACCACAGAATTTTTAAAATTCACTCACAAATTCACTACTGATGAATTGAAATACCTTGATGTTAACATATCTAAAACTGAGTATGGCTTTGAGTCTAGAATTTATAGAAAAGAGACCTTTTCTAATTCTTATCTGCACTACTCAAGTTCGCACCACACCAGAAAAGGAGTGTTATAAAAGGGCAATTTGTGCTTGTGTAGAATGACTTCTGATGATCCATGTTATCCTAACAAATGTAAAATCCTGAGAAACATGTTCCTGAATAGAGGCTACCCGGAAGAGCTCATTGATAGAGTTTCCAAAGAAGTCAGTGATGGGAGGAAGGGAAGGTTTGCCCCTGTATTGGGTAAAATTGAAGATGTTGCAACTCAACAAGTCACAAACAAGAAAGTAGATGGGTTAAATAATGAATTCGTATCAGGTATCATTATCACATATGATGGACAAGCTGGTGTGATCAAAAGAATTTTTGACAAAGAGTGGATTAACTTTTCTAAAGTTTCTGACTTAAATCACATTTTCCAGGGTGAAATAAAACATATTTATAGGAAAGGGAACACCCTGAAGGATATTTTTGAAAGAGGTAGTAAAGGGAATTCAAGGTTAGCAGGTACAAACAAAAAGCTGGTGTATTTAAATGTGGTGCTTGTAATTATTGTTCTTATTTGATTACTGGGGATACCATTACTTTACCTGCCAGAAATAACAAAATTTTAACTTTAAAACTTTTGTGAATTGTAACACAAAGGGATTATTTATGTTGGGTTATGTAAAAATGTAACGCTTTTACATTGGCAAGAGTGAAAGAAAGGTTAAGCAGAGAATTTATGAGCACACCTATGATATTCGTATAAAATGTGAAACAAATTCTCTGTACAAACACACAAAACTTGTCCTGAAGCTGAATTTCAGTTTTTATATTAGAGGTTGTGCCAAAGGACCCCAGGGCGGTATGTGGGAGACTTTAGTTGAATACAGGGAATTATACTGGCAAGTGGTGTTGGAGGCCAGTAAATTCCCTGGTTTAAATGACATGATCTCACTTGCCCCTGTATTAAAAATGAGATCAGCAAAATTGTGACTTTAATGTGTAATAATCCTCCTTGTCAGTAGAGGGCAGTAACTCAATGCATTTCTATGTACAATGATTGTTTTTACTGGCTGTTTTTTAAAATTTGGATGAGTATATAAAAGCAGTTAACTGAATGTATTAGTGTAATCTGATGAAGTTGTGGACGAAAACGTATGGTGATTTGATTCAGCGTTATTTTTTCGAGTGAACTGTTCGGCTTAATAAATTTGTTTGCCTACCTAGCAGTGGTTCAGGGTGCTTTGTTTCTGCTTACTGGTTTGTTCTGCATCCTCCGTTTTTTGGTTACTAATATCCACATATCACATCAATATCCAATAGGAGATATTTAATAATACACAGCTCGCACACCAAGAACACGATAGTCAGTACTCAGAGTCCAGCTTTGCATGCAGGGGTGTATGGTTCCAGTATTACAATCTGCAATCTACTCTTAGTTGAAAAAGCACTGCTAAAAGTACAGAAACAAAATTCCAAAGACACCAAAAAATACTTGAAATAGTCCAAGGCACTCAAAAAACGAACTCAGCCACTGATATAAGGATAATTCCAACTTTATTCAGCCAAAAAAATAAAAAAACATAAACGCTCTCTTTATACAGTACGTTTTCATTAAAACCTTAATTAGATGTGGACTGCATGTAACCAAAATCCTTTTATACCTCTAGTTCCCATCATTTCAATTAACTAAGACACAATTAAAGTTTAAAGGTACAGTGAAAATTGAATATTCAAGCCTACTTAACTAAAATAACATACTGGTACGACACATTCACCTAAAACCTATTAACAAATGTTAAAACATGTTCTAAAGGAGTTGAGAGAAACTTTGTCTCTGTCCAAACCTTATGTTATTATACTGAGGCAATTGCGTGACCTCACCTCATCTTTTTTCTTAAACCAACATAGCTCTGATGCTGAAATTCAAGTAGTCACTCATTTTTTACAGTGTCTAATTACCAAGAAACATATGCTTTCTATAGCATATAAAGCATTTTCTTCCTATCTAGGAGAAGGTGAAATTATATTTGCGGACTATTGGAATAGACATGGTATCAATTTATCTCCACAACAGAAATTGCGGTCGATTAATCTTACTCTCAAACACTCCCCCTTTAAGAAATTTACTTTTACACAATTTATGATTACAAATAATCTATATATAACTCCTCTTCATTTAAATAAATTCAATTCATTTATCTCTGCTTCATGCCCCTGCTGTTCATATCCCCAAGCTGATATTATTCATATATTATGGTTTTGTAAACATGCTCACAACCTATGGCATTCTCTTAAGATTAGACTAAGTAAAATGGGATACCATAAATCAACATTAACCTGGGAGATGGCCTTGCTTCATATTGCAAATATCAATATGACACCTTTTAGACTCAGAGTGTTAATCACCATATGCCTTCTAATTAAATTTTATATCACCAAACATTGGATGGATAGGTCCAAGCTAACGTGGGGGGGCTTCAGAAACCTGGCAATTACGTATATATCCTCTCAAAAATTGATAACTGTTAGTCCACATAAAAGACGAGAGAACCAGAAACTCTGGGATTTTATTTTTTTACTTCTGGCTGAAGTGTGATGGCAGTATGTTAAGTATGATAGGATGAAACTGAGATTCTCTAACTTGTGTTGAACATTAAATGAGATTTTCTCCTACTACGATTATTGCTTTCGATTGTGTAACATATTAAAAGGTGACCTTATGTTTTATTATTAGAAGAATGAAGGTATTGGCACTTTGTATATAGTTTTTCTGGGGTTTTTTTTTTGTAGTAGTAATAGACGTATAAGTTCTTTATGGTTATTATTGATTTTGTTTTTATTATGTTTGTTAACAGCTGTTATTTCTTAACTTCTGGTTTTACATGATTATATGCTTTGATACATAAATTGAATAAAGAATATTTTGAAAAAAAAAAAAAAAACAAATGTTAAAACATGTTAAAAATCATATACAGTTTCTTAAAACTTCAAAAACAATTTATAAATCGCTTAAATAGAGTAAAAATAAATAAATCCATTCCTATTAAAACTACATATAAAATGCATGAATTGACACTAAAAAACTTGAATTTGAGCTCTCTCTGGTGATCTTAAGTACTACATGTGTAAGACCTCAGTAACAGCATTCTGTATTAGAACCCAGATCCTTGAAACATAAAAATGTATATAACTCCATCTTGTTTGAAACTTATAAATACGTTTTCATAAAAAGTATTTACATAAAAAGGTACAAGAGAATTATAAAGATATTAAAAAAAATGTTCAACCGTGTACTTACAACAAAATGCAACAAAAATTAATCAAAACTTAGCTGATCTAATTTTGTAATAAGGGAACTATGGAGATATTTTCATTCAGTCCTGGAGGCATATTGGCCTATAATGTGACCTGCCACCATAGTTCCCTATATTTGATCCTTTCCTCCCATGGACCACTCTGTATGTCTTTCTTTACCCTTTCTAATACAAAAAACAAGTAGTGGGATTTTTCACAAACCTGTTTGTGTTTAAAGAGAGCATTAGTTTCCTTTCTTGTTTGTGCATCATAGCAGTTCTCATAGATACGCCTCTTTAACTTTCTTTCTGTCTTTCCAACATAAAATGACTGGCATTCCTGGCACACTGCTAGATATATTAAACCGCTAGTGTCACAATTGTGGTATTCTTTTCCATATAACCAAACATTCCTACTCTCTAGAAACAATTGTTCTTGATTTACTATATAACTGCATTGTGCAATGTTCACATCTATATGTACCTACTTTCTTTCTGTTTAATTGTTCTGGCTCACATTCACTTTCCAGTAAATTCTTTAAGTTATGCAAATTTTTGTAAGCAATCTTTAACTTATTCTTAGGAATTTTGTCCAGGTCTGTAAATCCAATAAATCTATCCCATTCTTGTTCAATAACTTTCCTAATCATACTAGCACTCCCATTGTATTCTAAGACCAGTGCTTTTTCAAATGACTCCACATTTGCAGTTTGTACAGGACACCCTGTTTCTTCATCTAAACCACAAATTGGTTTGAATCTGCCTAGCCTACCTTCACACACTTCTTTTCAGCTTGTTCAGTCATCTCTTCTGGGTATGATCTGTCCTTAAACAACCTCTCCAGAAAACATATTTCTTTATCAAACTCCACATTACTTGAAGTCATCCTACATGATCTTATAAATTGTCCTTTCACTATATTTTTCTTATAGTGCATAGGATGGGCACTGTTAAAGTGCAAGTATGAGTTTGTAAACGTGCTTTTCCTAAATATTTTAGACTTAACTCATTGTTTTCCTTCCAGATTTCCACATCCAAATACTGCAGGTTGTCATACGAAACCTTGTAGGTGAATTCTAAAAATGAGGTAGTACTATTCAAATAAATAATAAAATCAGATATGTTCTCTCTGGGGGCAACCCATAAGATACAGATGTCATCCAAAAACCTTTTGTACATGGCCAGCAGTTCCTATATATTCAATTCAGGACCATCTTTTCTTCCCACATAGCTAAGACAATATTTACATATGTAGGGGCACATGCTGCCCCCATCGCTACTCCCTTCGTTCGGTGATAAAATTCACATTTAAAGTATATGAATTAAATTTCCATCATCTGTAAGCATACTAGACTCTCATTGTGTGTTAACTCGTTATTTTCAAAAATGATTTCTTCCAGTAATTTCATGCCTTCTGCATGTGGAATACTGGAAAACAAGTCAACAACATCAATAGTCAAAAAAAAATGTCCTCATTGTACATAGTCTGCTTTAACCCTCTCAGAAAATCCCAGGAATCCCTAGGAATATTTTTCTTTTTAACCACAAATTTTAACTTAGTATCTACATATTTTGCTAGAGGGTTTTTGAACCCTCAGCAGATACAATAGGTCTTAGCAGGATTTCCATACTATTCTTATAGGTTCATAGGTTGGTACTAGGCTATCGGCCCTAGGGCCTATAGAAGCCTAGCCACAACAATTCCCTGGCTATTTCTTCCCACACTATTTACTTCCCTGGACCCCTGTCTAGCAAAGCAACTGATGTGATCCCTGGAGTGAATTTCCTTTCTCCCATCCAATCATCAAGGTTCTTTTTGAAGAGGGCCAAAGAGGTGCTCTTCTTGTGAATCTTAGGGATTCCAAAAATGGAGGGTATCCTGGGCTTCTCAACTTTTAAAAAATTAAGGGTATTTTGATCTATTAAACCCTCCAAATGTGAGTCTTCCAAAGGCATGTAAATTCTTCTATATGCTATGTTTATTTCGTTCTTGGACACACTTGTATATCTACTTGT
Organism: Protopterus annectens; assembly: GCF_019279795.1. NCBI lineage: Eukaryota > Metazoa > Chordata > Ceratodontiformes > Protopteridae > Protopterus > Protopterus annectens. The sequence continues at coordinate 494,499,693 of NC_056731.1, forward strand.
ATCCATCAGAATATCATTCATTCTGTTTTTCTATATAAGTGTGTCCATTATAACTGTACCCCCTCCCTTATCTGGTTTCATAACTCTCACCTTTCTGTTATTCCTTTGGTCAGACAAGACATTTTTTTTCTTCAAAATTCAAATTTGCTTTATATTTGACCTTGGCATAACCTTTTCAAATCTCTTTCTCTACTGCTTGCTCAACATTCTTAATTTGAGGGTGTAGGGGGTTTGAAAACACTCCTTTTCTTTAATTTAGTTTGTCGATTCTAGAAATTAGCATTGTCTTTAGGGAAATATAAACCTAAGTTCATTTTTCTTGTAAACATTTTTTACGTCTAGTATAGTTTTTGTAACATCTCCTTTTTTAAAAGATATGAACTTCAGTCCTTTGGTTAACAGACTGAAATGCTCACCCTTCAACACTGTATCACTAAGATTGCATATACTATAACCATTTTTTGTCTTACACATGTAGTACTTAAAAAGATCAGCAGAGAGAGCTCAAATGTAAGTTTTTTGGTGTCGATTCATACATTTTATATGTAGTTTTAATAGGAATGGATTTATTTTATTTTTACTCTAAGATATTTATAAATAGTTTTTGAAATTTTAAGAAACTGTATATGATTTTTAACACGTTTTTACATTTGTTAATAGGTTTTAGGTGAATGTGTTGCATCAGTATGTTATTTTAGATAAGTAGGTTTGAATATTCAATTTTCACTGTACCTTTAAACTTTAATTGTGGCTTAGTTAATTGAAATTATGGGAACTAGAGGTATAAAAAGATTTTGGTTACATGCAGTCCACATGTGATGAAGGTTTTAACGAAAATGTACTGTATAAAGAGAGCGTTTATGTTTTTTTATTTTTTTGGCTGAATAAAGTTGGAATTATCCTTATATCAGTGGCTAAGTTTATTTTCTGGATGCCTTGGACTATTTCACTGTTAAAAGTAGTAACATAACGATACAATACATGCAAATGTGACTGCATATAACCTGGGATACTACCCATGTATGAAACACATACAAAGAGAAAAGATTGTGGTACTACCCATGTATGCTCATGTGTCCCATACAGTATACTCACACCCTTTGTTACTGTAATGACAGCACATTGAAGCATGTTACATACATGGAATTAAATACACTTATTAAGCATGTCATTACCCTGCTTTTTTATCAGACTGGAATGTGATCACTGGTTACCAGGGCTCAGCTATGCTTAGCAGGTGTAAATGTAAATGCTAAGCAGATTTGCACAGTGGTAAGCGAAGCCTACACTGTGTAAGCACCTTTTCATTTAACCGTACGTTAGCACTGCTTAGCTTCACGCAAACCCATGCAAACCCGCTTAAAGCTGTTCATAACTGCCTTAACTACTCTGTATCCAACAGTCCTTGTTCTGCCTAGCAACAAAATAAACAGCCCTTGCTGGTCTTGAACCCAGGACCCTATAGCCTAGGGTCACAGCACTTAACCACTAAGCCATCTGCATTGCATTAATGTCTGCTGCTTGTTCAAATATATCATTCGGTACACATACTGACTAGTAGTGAACAACTGCTTTGGCTACTACAAATGTTTATAAACTTTTAGTGAAAATAGTGTTGAATCAGTCATGTTTTTATATCTAAATATACACATAGATAACTATGGTGGGATACATCTGAGAAGGTATATACAACACTCATGTTTACACATAACAAGGATATATATATATATATATATGGGTTCCATACACTAGATCAAATTTTCACTAATTCAAAATAGTGCATGGAATGCTCACTGCAGCGAAAGTGCACTTAATCGAAAGTGCACTTATGAGAAGTTCAGTACAATGAACGAGTGTTGTACTGAACTTCCATGCAGTACTCACGGACCTTAGGATTAGGGCATGGGTCATAGTAAGGGGATAGCCCATAGGGCTATCCCCTTACCATGACCCGTGCCCTAACCCTAAGGTCCGTGACGACTGCAGTGCAGTGAAGGACATAGCAATGTCCTCCACTATGGTGCGATAGTCACGAACCTTAGGGTTAGGGCATGGGTTAGGGTAAGGGGATAGCTTTACTAACTATCCGCTTACCCTAACCCATGCCCTAGCCCTACGGCCCATGACTATCACACCATAGTGGACAATATAGCTTGTTTTTTATGTCCTCCACTGTGCTGCGGTGTTTTCGGTGAAGTGCACTTACGCAAAAGTTCACTTTCTTTAAAGTGAACTTTCGCAGAAGTGAGGCTTCCTATTACAAGTTTGAAGTAGTGAACTTTCGTTCTTGTAATAGGAATCCATATATATATATATATGTGTGTGTATATATATATATATATATATATATATATATATATATATATATATATCTATATATATATTTATATATATATATGTATATATAACATATGCCCATAACATGTAGTGGAGTCATACCTCAGCACCATAACTCACAACCTCTTAGTGCAAGGGAACATAATGTAAGTATTGCAGTTATAAATGTAGAATGTTGCAACAGTAACAGGAGTTGTGTCAACAGACATGTTGTGTAGGAAGGCTCTTCTGATTTTAACATGTACACCATCGGTTACTGCCAGACATCATAAAATCACCATAGTGAAGTACCACACAAATCACAGTAATGATCCTGTGGAATACAGTAGAAATATGACCAATAAACGTGGACAATCTGAAGCAATCTGGTTAGTCCAGAGGTATACACAGAACTCCTTAGTGCAAGACGTGTGGACCAAGCCTGACAAAGGGAATGTTTACAGCCATAAAAATGGGGATATATCACAAATACTGGAGTAGATAAGCTCACACAGTTGATGCATTCACATCCTTTTTCTGTCCTAACACACATTAACTGGAGGAGCAGAGGTCCCAAGCCCACATACTTCCCACCGATTAGTGGCATACATCTTCACAGCATCCCACTGCTTTTTCAGAAATACACAACACTTATGGTGGCCAGGCAACAGTACATCTGACAAATCTCTGGACATAACATCATACTAGGTAAATACACTGAGCTGCTAGGCATGTCACCAAGCACTGTGTAAACTACAGGCAGACTGCCACAACACTGACCCAAGTTTCCTATGGGGGAATACACATGTAATTGCAAATATAGCAGGCAATAAAGGCATGTAACAGCATGGAGTAACATACACCACTGTGAAAGTGCATCCCACAACCAATCTCAACACAGTCACAGTCACATTATGGTAAGCCTAATTAACAGTGCAGTATATGGACTGTGTGAACAAAACCATCCTCATATTTGCCACTCACACACTAACCTTACATATACTGGCCCAATTCACAGTGTAGTCTGATGCATGACTGTGGTATGGGACATGTCTCAGTCTGGCCCTACAAACATATACGCTGATAGGGTACCAGAAACTGGAGCAGCATGCAACGTCAGATAGAACAAGACCAAGAACACTGACATCTACCACAGTCTGTACACAGGCCAAGTAACATATTCACAATACACCACTACACAATACTAACACTCTGTCAACAATCACCATAAGTACACAGACCTCACTACTGTACAGACTATAACAGAATGTCCAGGTTTTGTCTTCAAATATAAGGCCTATTATATATAACATGTCTGGCAGTCTGATATCTCACTGGCTTGTTATCAGGCATGATGTCAGTAAATAATGATATACTATACATATACACCTCTTACTGCATGACATATGGGCAAAGGGTGACAGACTTGGGGACAGAGGCACAAACACAGGGCCAATATTGACATATTGCTGTGATAAATTGAGAAAATTATTATGTAACAGGGTTTGTTGTGACATATCTCTTCTGAGGGATATGAAGTCAGTAACACACATGGATGTCACCATGTACTGACTGCAATCATCAGAGTATGCTACTGCATTTCTAAAGACAGGAAATGTGTGAGTAACACACCACATCTAAGACTCCAAACTCTGGCCAGTCAGCAGATAGCCCTACAGGTGAGAGTTTCCTCAACCACATAACACTGTCATGCCAGACTTTAAATCATGCAGAACAGCCATACCCACACAAACCCTGTTAAACTGATATTACTGCAAATGTAGAACAGCAATACGTACATTCTATCCCCATGTCTTGGGCACCCCCCCTCCTGTTTGCTGGCCTGTCTCTACAGTATATACTGTAAGACGTATTTCCAACTACCCTCTGTAATGCTATTTGTCAGACACCCACATGAAGTCCTGCTCACAGTGAAGGAAAAGGGCCAACACCCACATGAAGTGCTTAGTTATAGGAGTGTGTTTCCATGCAATTGGCTATAGGAATGATACCACAGATGTTCCACATGCAATTAGCAAGTGGGGGACTCCAATTTGTGCACAGGCCATCAGCTGATCATGAGCATTACCTACAAAAGTCAAGCTCCTGCCTATGCAAAACAGATGTATTTTTCCACATCTGCCAGAGAGAAAGAGAGTGAAACAGACAGAGAGAAAGTAAAAAATGAAGGGAGAAAGAGCCAAGTGTGTTTGTGTATGATCCGTGGGTGAAGAGTGGTATCTGGATATTATAACGGTTGCCTATATTGTTTACTAATCCATACTGTCGCATAGTAATTGCACATGGCAATATGCATTTATGGCTGTGGATTGTCTACCGCAACCTCTACACTGTTTGAAAACTGTTGGCCTTGTAATGTGGACATTGGGACATATAGGTCCTCAATATAATGATGTAGCAAAACCCACACTGCAATGGATCCTGTCATTACACAATCATCCCAACACCCACAGATATTGATGACACACACACACACACACACACACACACACACACACACACACACACACACACACACACACACACACACACACACACACTTACCAGTACTGAGTTTCAGACCTCTACCTGGCTATGTATTGCTATTACAGTGTTATGCAGTTATTGCACACACCACAGAGCTTACATGTTGGAGAGCTGTCCAAAGGTATCTTTGAAGGTGAGTGATATTAGCAGCAGTGCTAAAGAAGGGATAAGGGGAGTGTAGAAAGTGTGAATGTCCACAAAATCAGGTGTCAACAAAGACACACACACACACACACACACACACACACACACACACACACACACACACACTATCACAGTTGGCAGGACCAGGATTAGAACTCCTACCTAACTAGTTTGCTACACTAAAGTATTACCCAGCTAACGCAAGCACCACAGAGCTTATAGGGCTGAAATGTGGCCAAAGAGTTATTTCAAGGTGGCTGACACGAGCAGGCGTGCTAAAGTAGGGAAACCGGAGGTGTAGTGAGTGTGAATGGCCTCAAAATAATTCATCTCCACACACACACACACACACACACACACACACACACACACACACACACACTTGCCAGTACTGAGATCCATAGGTTCATTGCTTCACAGGTGTGTAGTAGGTGAATGGGCCTGAAGGCTCTACAAGGCTAACCCAAGGGAATACCTTGGCATCAGGCCATATGACGATAGTCCTCACTGTGGCTCAGGGGTGTAGTCCCTGGAGTGGTTCCCAGGGGTGGGTATTGTATTCACCTTCCACTCATCTGGGTTACTATTGTGGGTGGCCAGTGATGTGCACTGCTTCCCATGCATGTGATCTATATTCCCCAACATGGACAGTGTCTGGGTTGTGCACATGCCCCACATGCATGTTCTTTGACATGTGGAAGTGTACTTGAGGTCTCTGGGGCATGTTGTGTGGACAGATTGTTATCTTTTGATGTAGCATTGCAGACCTCATTTGGTGAGACCTGGCAATGTAACTGAAGTCGTGCTTAAAACTACACTGACAGCATGATATGGGTATTCAGTGGAGGTAGTGGTGTCTGTCCATACAAGGCATGTGTATAAGGCATGGTATTCCCTTTATGGTGTACATTTGCAGACTCTACAGCTGTTGCAGGCGTCTAGTGGGGAACATGGCAAAAGGGCTACTGTACACATTTATTTGGCTACTTAGGAGATGGAACAGGGTGCCATGTCCTATTACTTGCTGGATAACCCAGAGTCAGGAGATGTAACACATCAAAGTATTTTCTGATGTTAGTGGCACTGGTGTGGTCAACATGCATGTAGTCCACTGCAACCACACCGTGGTTACTATCTGCGAGGCAATATTCAGGGAACTACCAATATAGTGGTTGTTGCCTAGCCAAGTGTGTTTGTGTATGAAACATGGGTGGAGAGTGTTCTCTGAGTAATACAAGGGTTGCCTATATTGTTAACCAATCCATACTGTCACATGTAGGGCTATGGATTGTCTACACCAACCTCTCCAGTGTTTGACATCTGTTGGCCTTGTAAGGTGGACATTGTGACATATAGTAGGTCCTCAACATAATAATTTAGCAAAACCCACCCACAATGGATCCTGTTATTACACAATCACAGCAACCCCCACACAGGATACTGATGACAGACACACACACACACACACACACACACACACACACACACACACACACACACTTGCCAGTACTGAGATTCAGACCCCTACCTAGCTATGTATTGTTACTATAGTGCACCGCATTTCTCGCAAGTGCCATGGAGCTTATAGGATGGATGTTGTCCCGAGGTACTTCTAAGGTGAAGATCACCAGCTCTTGTAAATATTGGCATTGGATGAGGTAGTGGGTGAGAGATCCCAAAATAACTTCCCTACACACACATTTACATTTGGCAGGGGTGAGGTTCAAACATATATCTAACAATCTTTATGGATCATTATGTTATGCATTTACCACATGTACCACTGACCTTACATGGTTGAGGATTGGCAACAGGTACTTCTAAGGTGGATGATATCTGCAGGACTGCTAAAGCCAGGCACTGAGATGTATACTGGGTGTAAATGGGGCCAAAATCTTTGAGGTACAGGCATACATATGTACACACACAAACACTTGCTATGGATGAGATTCAAACCCATACCTATGTAATTTCTACTACTATATTTTTCCGCATTTATGGCACATGCCATGGAGCTTATATGGTGGAGATCTGTGCCAAGGTTTGTGCACGTGCCTCTTTATGGAGTTCTTGTTCAAGTGTGTGTGCATTTCTGCTGGGTGTCATCAGCCACGGCTCCAGTGCATAAACAGCATCCCCCTCTAGGTGACCATAATTGATGTCCCCACAGGCAAATGACTGGTACAGCTGTGTCATATGCCAGATGTGGGAGTCATGATAGCTTCCAGGGCTGCCAGCACACACATTCAAGATAATGCCCTGGGCATTGAACATAACCTGGCAGTTGATGGAGGAGAAGCCCTTGCAGTTTATATAGACCCTACCCCACTCGCCGGGTGGTGCTTTGATGTGTATGTGCGTGCAGTCTATAGCACCCGCTACTTCAGGGTATTCTGCTATTTGATGGAAGAGACGCATATTGTGGGTCAACACTGCATGGGTTTTGAAGAAATATATGTGCTCACCGGCATGTGCTGGCATGGCATCCAGGAACTGGTGGAGTACCCTGGATGCTGATGTCTGTGAGATCCCCATGATATCCCCAGTTGCCCTTTGGAAGGTACCTGTAGCTAGTATTCTTAAGCCTACACATACCCTGGTATCCACTGTGATGGGTTCCCCTCTGTTGGTTCTGTGTGTGAGGCGTGGCCAGCACAGCTCAACAATTTTCTGTAGAATGTCCTTGTCCACACTATAGCACTCCACTATTTCCAGCTCATGTAGCCCATGGTAGGTTACCCTGGGTCTGTACACTCTTCTCCTTCTCCTCACTGTGGGTTGGTTATCAGCATTCACATCCTCACCACCCTCAGCCTCTTGCACATATCGATGTATGAGAGCAACAGCAGCCCCTAACAGTTTGTTAGTTTTGTCAGGTAAAATTTCCCTGTCTATGTACATCGGTGGTGTAGAGTTTGTGGGAAAAAACATATTGGAAGGTGTTTGCATAGTTTATAGTAGTGTGCTAGGCTGTTCCATGTGTAATTGGCTGATTTTGATACATTTCACCTGCCAGCTATGCTAGTTCTCCTTGATTACCTTCCTACTGCTGTTTTCCCTTCCCATTGCCTTCCCATTTAAGCCCTGATGCTCGACACAAATACCCAGTGCTCAGATGTGAACAGAGCTGCTATTTCCTTTTTTTTTTTTTTTTTAAACCCAGTGTGCAGTGCACATACCCGTTTTGGCAATGTAGACACTGCTAGGCAGCCTCAAACACACTCCCTTCCTGATCTGTGCTTAGCTAAGGGCAAACAAGGGCCACAGAGCTCCAATAAGCTTACAGCATGCATGACACATCTACCTCTTAACGGGCCACAGAGCTCTAATAAGCTTACAGCATGCATGACACTCCCACTTATGAAGTCATCTACCTCTTATACTTATACAGTGGTGTTGCTGCACCTACACGGTTGGGTGCAAACTAACACTGAGAGGAAACCTGTGATTCAGTATCAGTCCCCTCATTTGCATAAAACAGAATGCTAATTCATAGTTACCACACTCACACTCAGCCTTCCCCCTTAGCAACCACTATTCCCTGGTATTGTTGTCTTATGCATGCCATTGACTATTATGTCAAAATGCTGATTTGGGTTTAAAAACGTATTTTCAACTTTTTTCTTATTTTTGGGCCGAGCCCATTTGTGCACCGCTGCCCTATGCTTAAACGGCCGAAATCGGCCAAAAAAATATGTTTTTTTTTTTTTATAATTTTGCAACTATTTCTCATGCCAAGGGCCATATATTTGGCCATTGGCATGCCTACTACATTGAATACATGCTTTCTTTGGAACTGTCATGCCTCCGTTTTATAATTTGCAGAAATGTATTCGGCTAGTAACCAAATACATTTCTGCAGGTTAGACTATTCCTGCAGAGATGTCTGCCTGCTTCCTGGATCACTTATTCACCTCATTTGCATGGGTTTCACCAGCAAATGAGGTAATTAGCATATAGCAGTGGTGTCTGTGCAGAAATAGTGTAGAAGCGCTCGTGTACGTCCCAGGAGATCGTTCCTGGATCGCTTGTCGGCCATATTGCATGCAGCAGCTCTTGCACTATTCCTGCACTCCATGCAGAGCTTGCTGAATCCAGGGGATTGTTTTATATTACATCTAATTTGTTATAATTATTTAAACTGTAGATGTTTTTTTGTTTTATTTTTAAAGATTGTAAAATTATTGTTTCTAAAATGTTTTGCAATAATTTGGAGCTTTTCTCCCCAGACCTCCACTGAAAATGTTCTTCTACCCAGTTAGACTTTCCTGTTAATCAAATATCAATAAACAAATAAATATCATTATTATTATGACAGTAGGAAAAATACACTTTAGATTTGAAGCTGTGTAATATTTTTGGCCTCTGTGCAGATGAATATCAGCTGCCATTGGTGTCTTTTCTCCTATGTTGGATGCCAAGAGTAAAATGATATCCCACAGACCTGATCTGATATTGATCTTGTAGTCAGAGAAGAGACTGAGGCAGTCCAATGCAGTGTCATATTTCCTTATATACTGATTTTCTTTTTATGTTCTACTTATGCTCTGCCACGTTTTCTAACATACAATGATATAAGGCCATTAAGACCAAAAAATCCATCAATGCATGCCCGATACTCTTCCTCTTGAATAAATGCCCTAAATCAGAAAAGTGGGGATTGCCATCCTGTGCAGAAAACCATTATCCCCCAGGATAGCCAAACCAGTAAAATGCATCTTAATTTCTCATCTCCCCAACAGCTACTCAGGTGCAATTGTCATTAATTGAAACCATGTCACCTGAGTCACATTCAGGGCTCTATTACCCTGTAAAATGATGCTGGTTTAACAAATTTAAAGTTATACACTATGTAGAGACATCCTTAGGAATTATATAAATATGAAACAACTAAAGAAAATGACACAGGGGATAGCAGGATTCTGATTAGACACTAAAGATTATGGAAGTACAGACAGATTACAGACTTAAGTACAAAGACAAAAATTTATGCATTCATAGGTAAGTACTAGGCTAGATGCCCTTGTAGGGTATTTTATGTCTATACAATTTCCCTTTTGATGCTTGAACTAACCTATTGCATTTGGTGCTAGATTGGCCTTGCCCATCTCATATTTGATAATTGTATGTTACCCCCTAATGAGAATAACTGGGATCACATTATAGATAATTTAAGGGGACCCATACATGGAATTAATTAATTAGGAGATGTCTCTGTCCATTAGTAGTACAGGAGACAGTCTGGGGGTAAATTGTCTGTTTCCCATCCATAGATCCAAGGTACACTTGAATATAGCTAAAAATGAGCTTTGCTTTACATGGATGGGGAGTCTGATACTGTGCAAGATATACCTGTCCCTCCAAACCATTCTGCTGATGTTGCAGAAGACAATTAGAACCCTAGACCAAGTATTTGTGATGACACGTGACTTCCTGATATTCAGTAAATCCATCAGTACTGGGTCAGGGAATGTCTTGTATCTCAGACACAGGTCACCTCCTAGCAGTCTGTAGGATACTGAGTACAGTGACATGAATTTGAGTCGATCAATGCAAAATATTGTTTAGGTCTTCTATCCTTTTAGTAAGGTACTCTGTGGACATTCAAATCGCTGCATATGCCTGGATAGATACATGCCAAAGAGGGTATTATACATAATAACGTTCCTAATGACAGTTGTGTAAAGGGGGACAAGGACATCTCTCAAAATATACTCAATCCCTATATTTATATAGAAAGACTTTGTTATGACAGTTGACACATGTTGCTCAAAAGGTAGGTCACTGTCCACATAAGTTTCCAAACCTCAAACAACAAGATCAGCTCTTAGGGGTCTACTGTCAATGTGGTAGTTTCCTGGGGTAGGTGACTTCCCACAGGACAGAATAATGTATTTTTTTCACATTTAGTTTCAGTCCATTATTATGGCACCAGTTATTTGTTTGGGACAAAACCTTTCTGCAGGATTACTATGACATTTGGGGATTTATTAACTGTACCCAGCTTGTAGTCATTTGCAAACATTATCAAGTAGAGTCCTTTAGTATTGGCTTTTAATTCAGAGGAGTACAGAAAACAACTGGAGAGGTCCCAGCGCTGGGCCCTATAAGACTCCACTGGTGACTGATCTGTTAGTGGAGGTAGCACCCCATATGTTGATCTCCTGCATCCTATCTGTGGGCTAGTTGGCAATCTAGCAAGTGATGTAGGAGTTTGTTCCTAGTTTATTTAACTTTATTATGTGTCTAAGTGGGAGATTGTTTCAAAAGCCCTGGCCAGGGTGAAGTATGTTGTGTGTACTGTTTTAACTTCATCCATTGCTTGGATGACCTTTTAAAAAAAATCCATCAGGTTGAGGAAGCAGGACCTGCCCTTGATGAATCTAAACTGATATGGGTCCAGTGTTGAGATAGTCCCTATGTCCTTATTGATTAGTTCCATGATAAGTCTTTCCATGGATTTGCATATGAGGATGATCAAACTTATGGCTCTGTAATTGCTTGGGTTTGTGGATGGTCTTCCCTTATGCAGGAGAATGACTGCAATGTTCCTATATTCACTTTGTACAAATTCTATATGGAGGCTAAGGTTAAATAGTGTCGAAAGGGAGGTGATTAGATTCATAGCCTTATGCTATTTAAAAGGTAACCAGGACCATTGATGCAGTATTTTTTAGCTTTTGATAGTGCTTTTAAGAGAAGGTCTTATGTGAAAGCTGGAGGCAGGTTGGTTTGAGGTATATCTTGTGGGATAGATGGAGGGGAGAGAGGAGTAATGTATGAGCTAACGTTATCAGTCAGTAGGTTTGCTATATCTTCAGTCTCCCTCTAGGTGACACCATTCACAATCAGTTAAACACGTTGCTTCAATGTTCTTCTATGACTATGAACATAACTAGAAAAGGCTTTGTGATTGCTATAGCTTAGGTGAAAATTTTATCCTCAAGCATGGCATTTCTGGATTTTATTTAGCTTTTAAGTTGTTTGTTTATTTCATTGAAAAGATCTCAATCATTCTTATAATTACTCTTCTTAATTTTGGTCAAATGTCCCATCCTTTTATTGTATAGCTTGTTGATACTATGGTTGTACCATGGGGGGCTTGTTTCTGTAGTTTGTGCTGCACTTGTTTCTAAAGGGCACAGCTGCATCTATGCAACTGTTTTAGTGTTTGTATAGTGTGGTGGTGTATGTTTCCATGTACTCAGCATAGTTAAATGAGTTTGGTGAGTATATAAAACTTGCCAGTATATCACATGGGATTTGATAGGTTTGTCTTGGAGAAATTTCTAAGGGTACTTTGGTTGGAAGTGTTTTCTCATTTTCAATTTTATTTTGAAAAGAGGCAACTTTACTATCAAACCTCACAAGTGATGAAGATACACAAGGTATGGTAAAGGATACCTCTAATAAGTACAATATCTACAATGATGTTCCCCAGTGGGCACTCTAATTGTTCTATGATGTTTGTATTGACAAAGTCCAGGAATTTCTGTGCTTGGACACAAATCAATTTAGCAACAATGAATCTGCATGGATGTGGGAACAGAGACACAGACAAAAAGAAGGAAGCAGATCAGTTCCTCAAATGAATTGAAGGGTGGGAAAAGATGTGTATAATTTCAAGAAAGGAAGTAAAATAAGGGATAATGATAAGAAAGATCAGCGAGAAACACAAAATGATTGCTGTAAACAGTTGAGGTGCTTAAGATAAAGGGAAGAGAAAGAGGTCACAGAAGTTTACATCTATATTGAGTCACATCATCCCTTATTTGTAGATTGGAAAATAGAGGTAATCTAAAAAGCTCAAGTCAGGTGTGGTATCCCACCTGTGACCCACAGGGTGGCAGATCAAACAAGAAACAGAGTACAAAAGATTAGTCCAGATAAAATCACTTCAGCTAGCAGATCTAGGAGACTGCCTTTCTGATACCCTCCCTGTGGGAGGAATAAAGATGCCTAGTTGAAGATACGAGTAGTTTATTCAATTAAGTAAGTAGATGTACAAATGTTCTTTTAGAAGCCTGCAGCTGAGGAAATTTTTTCTCTTATGTTTCCATGAAGACAAGTTGATAATTGGGCAGTAAAAAGCCAGAACACTGATATCTTCAAGGCTGAAACTAAATGTTTTCTGAAATAATGCAAGTTGTTTTTCACATCTTTAGGGCAACAAAGATAAAAAAACAGACACCAGTTAATGGAAATGGAAGGACATGCAGTAATTGGTATCTTAACATGGATATGCTCAATTTTAGGTTAATTAAGGCCTGTGTTTGGATCTGTCTGTATTGGACAATTGTTCCTGTTAGGAGGGTTAAACTTCATTATTTTAAGATGTACATAGTTTTGTGTGTTTATATTACTTTAACAGGTTCTGGTGGTGTGTTTTATTTTTTAAGGGTTTTCATTGCAGCACTCTTGAAAAATGTGACATAAGTTCCAATGTTCACAATAAAAAAAAAGTATAAAGGATTAACCTGTCAAGCATTAGTGGATGCATGTATCATAAAAGCTGAAAATAGACATTTAAAAATGCTAGGTGGGAATAATGACTTCTTATCATAATAGCAGCACTTTCCATATTATCTTCGAATGTGGATTGTCTCACAGGTATAGACATAAAATAGAAGAGCATTTAATTATATTAAGAAATGCAGAGTGGAAATAGTAATGCTGCAGGTGACTTATTTGGAAAGAATTGAGCATGTGGATTTGATAAAGAAAGGAATTCAAGATGGCTATTCAGCTGAGTATCAATGACATAAGAAAAGAGGAGTACTTACATTAATTGCTAGAGGAGCTCTAATAGTGATAAAGAGGGGAAAAAGATATGACAGATTTGTAGCATTTAGTGTCTATCGGCAAGGAATGAGGATTACACTAGCATGCATTTATATTCCACCTAAAACTATTATTATGGAGCTTAAAATGGGAGAAATAATCAGCTTTCAGCTACAATTTGATTTACAACAATGAGGATGCATCTGGGTGGCATGGGTGGGAAAATCTACGAAAAGAGGCTACATTTCTGAAGATATTCATTAAAATATTTGGTAAGGAAGACATGGATTTAATGTAGGAACTTGGAGAGAATTTACATATAAGTAACTCCAGGTACAATAACTGGGCTAGACTAGACAGAAATTATATTTCACAGGGACGTGTGCATTTAATTGAGAACTTTGACACATATCCAATACCTATTTCAGACTGTGCACCAAAAAATACTAAGAAGAAAATGCAGGGTAATAAAATAAAGATGAGGCACTGGTGCTTCCCTACCCACTTGTTAAGTTAAGGAATTGGTAGTATAAATTATTTGGGAGTTATTAGGGAAGATAGAAAGTACTCTGGAAGTCATACCTAGTGAGTGAGTGAGATAAAATGAAATCTGAGTTTAAAAATATGGTAAAAATAAAAGAAAAAAGATCTAGGTAAGAAGTTACAAGAATTATTTAGAGGTGCTGGCAAAGGTTAATGTATTACATAATAAGGGAAATCTCACAGAAGAACAGGCACAATTGCAGACTGTTAATGAAAAAATAAGGGGTACCTGGGTAATATACATGAGTTTAGAAAGATTGCTGTTAAGTTACTGTTTTGTGATAATAACTCCAGAACACAAAAACTTTTGGCACAATGACGGGGCAATTGAAAGTAGAAAGGCTTGTTGCCAAACTTAGGGAACCTATAACAAGAAAAATAACCAGAACTATAGATGTATTAGAGATATTTCAGAAATATTATGAAAATTTGTGTAAAGCAGAGACATGGGGGAAATCAACAAAAAGTACAAATCGAAATATTTATGGAAGACTTAAATATGTCAAGGTTAATGTCAAGGTTAAAGGTAGATGAGGCTCAACAATTAACAGTTAGGACAGGAGAAAATGAGATACAAATGGAGATGTATAACCAGTCTAGAGGAAAGTGTCCGGAAATAGATGGTAATCCAATGGAGTTTGTTAGCCAGGAGGAAAAACTCGATAACAATCTGGAAGGTTTTGTTTAGCAGTATTTTAAAAGGAGGGGAAGCACCAGGATCCTGGAAAAAAAAACGTGGTGGCTGTAATGCCTAAAAATAGTAAAGACTCATAAGATGCAGTTTCATATAGGCCCATTTCAATTTTAAACCATGATTATAAAGTGTTTATGCCTGGAATAGCTAAAGAAATGGCAAAGGTGTTGCAAAAATGATAGCCATGGATCAATATGGTTTTGTGGAAAGGAAGCAAACATTTGACACATTAATAGAACAATGATTATCCAGAGGGAAGAAGAATATAAGAAATGCCATTGTTGTTGATAGGTATTGATGCAGAGAAAGCATTTGACAAAGTAAACTTGGATTATAAAAGTAGAGCAATGGAATCATTTGTATTTCCTGCTACAATAGTAAGGTTAATTGGGAGGATATATGAGGGATTAGAGAAAAAAAATCAAAGTGGGAGGGTTCCTTTCAAATAAACTGTCTTAACAGGGGAACCAGGCAGGTGTTGTCCTCTTTACCATTTGTTATTTACATTATATTTAGAACCATTGGCAAAGAAAATAATTAACTCAGAAATTCAATCATATAATTGGTATGCTAGTCAAGAACATTTGGCTTTATTTGCAGATAAATTATACTGTACCTGATGGAGCCAAGAAAGGACATCTCAGTGTTGTGGAACATTCTGAGACATTTTTTTGGTATATAAAATTAATGAAGATAAAACCAAGGCTATAGCTATAAACTACGTACCCATCCATGAATGGTTCATCAATGCCCATATTTATGGGGACACAATGAAATGAGCTATTTAGAAGTATGGGGTAAAAAGAATTATGTGATGGCAGTTAAGGCTATCTGGGAAGAGACTAAACAAAAGATAATACAAAAAATGAACACTTGGAAGCTTTTGCCTATGGATATGGATAGCAAGATACATGCAGTAAAAATGCTTTTAATCCTTTTAGTTATATGCAGGTCAAGAATATTTTTATCAACCACAGGAAAAGTTGTGAATAGTAATTAATAAAGAGGTGAAGGATTTTGTCTGGGAGGTGAAGAGGGCAAGAGTCAAGTGGGATAAGCTGATCCTTCCAACAGAACAAGGAGATTTAGCATTTCTTGATATGAAGAGATACTTTAGAGATACACGGTTCAGCCTGTTATACATAATGTAAGCAGAAAGCTACAAAACTACAAAGTGGAAAGGGATGATGATAAAGCGGGGGGGGGGGTAAGTAAAAAAATAAGGAAAGTGTGGGATTTTGGATGCATATTTATAAAGTATCAGAAAGTATACAAAGAACCAAGACAACATGAGAATGGAGAAAGGAGATTCTGCTGATAGGATGACTGCAATTAGGGGTACAGAGAATGGATAAGAGGGGGATGGAATTTACTGGAGGAAGCTGGCAAAGGAACCAAGGCATTGAGAACAAATAATTATAGAGAGAAAGGTAACAGAATGGGAAGATGCCAAGAAGACATTTGGACTGCAGGCTATAGCCTGCTTTCCCTATCAGGGTTTGATATCAGAAAATAGGCAAAGAGAAATTCATAATGTGAATCCTAAATGAAGACCTGCACTCTTTGTGTTATTATTTGAATCTAGAACAAAAGCTTCTGTCATAAAATGATAAGTGATAGGGCATATAAAACATTGCAGGATAACTAAACAAATCAGAAGAGGTCAGAAAAGATTGGGGAGAGAGATTAGATAACCAATTCACAAAGAAACAATGGTAGGACAGATAAATGGATCCCAAGTATGCAACACATCTAGAAGATTAAGGAATTTTGCCTGGAAGTGCTTGCATAGGTACTTTAATACCTCAGACTCCAAAAAAGTTCCTCAAATAGATTGCAAATGTTGAAGGTGTAATGGGGAAGAAGCACTTCCTTGGGAGCATATGCTCTTAGATTGTAAAAAGTTGGAAGACTTTAAAAATTAAAGTCAATAGAGCAAGTGACTAAGGAGTAAGTGCTCTGATGCTGAAAAACAAAGATAAACCAAAACAGAAAGCTCAGAGACACTCCAAGGCTGTGGAAGTAAATAAAGTTCTCAGATGAAAATAATTCCAAGTAGTAAACTCCAATAAATCCAATGGACAAAGTTTGAAATGAAGAAAGATTTATTGTGAAGAGTTAGGTTAGCGCCTTCACCCTGTTGGGCTTCCTCAGACCTTTAATACATACAAAAAAAGGGGACACAAAGGATATATAGCCACCTAAATATGAAATCACTTCCTACATTAATCTATTTAAAAACTAAACAGAAAAAAAAGTAATCTCATAAACATGCCCTAAAAATGGAAATAAAACCATACATAAATGCATTCATAAATATAAAATGTAAACATAAGTAAGAATACATACTTGAATTTGACTTACAAAAAATAACGCAGTTTTTGAAACATATTTCAGTTTATAAAAAATATATTTAAATATGTTCAAGTTTTATGTAATTTAAAATGTATAAAAGAACATATCTAAGTTCAACATAAAATCTCATCAGAAAGGGACATTAGTTATAACAATATAAATTGTGTCATCTGACAGTCAATCTCCTATTTTTCAAAGCTGGCTTAATGGAGACTCTATCATTAAGACCTGGGTTCTGGTCTGCCCTTAGTCTGATGATCCAGTCAACTTCTATTCTGTGTAATTTCTAATGTCTCCACCTCTAGTACTGGGTATGTTCACTTGTAGGACCTGTAATTTGAAACTATGCCGGTCATTAGTGTGTGTGACATGCTTCGAGAGTGCATTGTTAAGAGATTGTATACGTATATTGTACAGGTGTTCCCTAATCCTGTCCCTTAGGCGTCTAACAGTTTTTCCTACATAAAACGCAGTGCAGGCTATGCACTTAGCCAGATAAACCACATGTTGTATATTACAAGTAGCAGTTACTCTAAAATCAAACCGTTGTAGGGTGATGGGATGTGTGAAATGAGATTCTACACAAACAAATTCACAAAAATTACATTTGTTACATGGTTGCATACCTATAGATGAGTAAAGCTCATTCAGACCACTGAAACCTCTAGGATAGCATAATAGTCTCTTTAAATTCATCTTATTCCTATAGACAAAATTAGGTTCAGTACTTACTAGTCCCTTTAACTCAGGATCCACCATTAAGACTCCCCAGTGCCTATGAAAGACATTTTTAACTGGGCCAATGTCCTGTGTGTAGTTAAGGGATACTCTGACTGTAGATTTTCAAGTGGTTGGATGCTCTGTTGTACCAAGACAGGTGGAATCACTCCTGTCTGAAAAATAATGTTGTGCAACATTGTCTCTCAACAACTGGGCCCTCTCAATACTTGCATTAATCTCTATCAGACTATAAGACCTGTCTGCTAACCTTTCACATAGATGGGATAGTTCCCTCTCAAACCCTGTCTGTGTTGGGTTCAAACATGATGCACGTATGGCCTGCCCCTTCACTATGTTATTAAAAACATAACTGGGATGCATAGTCCCCCCTATGAAGAAGGAAGTTCTTATAGCAAGGCTTCCTATAAACTCCAGTGTTGAGTAGCCCGTTCAGTAACTTCTCTATATATACATCTAAAATGGATATCCACTGGTCAGATTTCTCCATCGTAAAATACAAATAATGTGTCAGTGAGTTAATTTCATCATAGAAACCTTGCAATTCAATGTCCGAACCTGTCCACAAAAGAAACAGGTCGTCCACAAAACATCTATAAAAGACCACATGCTCAGTGAAACTATCCAAGGCAAATAACTTTTCTTTCTCACAATCTGCCATGACCAAGTTGGCGTAGCTGTTGGTACAAGAAGTGCCCATAGCTATGCCATCCTTCTGGATGTATATTATGTCATTGAACATAAAGATGTTATTTTCTAATACAACCTCAAGTAAAGCACAAATCATATCAATTTGTGAAAGGGTATAATTACTATTTCCTCTTAAACATCTGTGTATACTTTCTACCCCATCTTGGTTAGGTATAACTGTAAACAGTGACTGGACGTCTAATGTCACAAGGATTAAATTCAAACCTGATGGTAGTGTGGTCAATCTACTGTAAAAATCCAGTAAAATCTGTTTGGTATCTTTCAAAATATGTGACAATTGGTCCACTCTAGGTCTTAGCTGCTTCTCTATATACAAGGACAGTGGCTCAGTGACCCATCTCCTTTCTGCTACAATGGGTCTCATAGGGGGATTAAAATAATCTTTATGGACCTTGGGTAGTCCTTGGATAACAAGGATCAGTGGATATGTTACAGTAAAGAATATATATAGATCATATTCTATCATTCTGCTCATAAGTAAATCCTCTAGCATATGAAATATCCTCCTAATGTGTGTCTCCACTTCATCCATGTGCATAGCGGAATAGTACCTTCCATCACTTAACATGTGTGACATGGTTTCCTCATACTGAATTCTGTCAAGTACCACCACTGGTCCCCCCTTGTCTGCAGGTCTAATGACTATTTTGTCATAATTTCTCAATGTATTTAGGGCAGTCCTCTGACTTGGGGTTAAGTTGCCAAACCATTTCTTCTTATTATTCTCACCACTCAGTTTGTGTAGATCTTCTTCTACCATTTTAGTGAAAGCATCTAATAAAGGGTGCAGTACTGGTACATATATACTAGGCTTCTTATATTTGGGGTTGCTACTAGTATCTAATGGTTGTCCATAGTCTAGCTTAAGCTATATGTTACGTACAAACAACTTCGTATCAATGACTAGATCAGTTATATTACTCTTATCAGAGTCCTTGTTAAGGACATTCACTTCATCTGTAGTCAGTATTCTGTTTGAGATATTCCAGACTACTGTCTGGGAATTTTTTCCCACATCTTCTTGAGTGTCGGGCCCACATGCTCTTCTCCCGACACCTTTTGTTTCTGCCTGCCCCTGCTTATAGACCTGTTTCTCCTTCCCCTGTAAGCCTCGTTGATGGGGAAAGGGATATGCTCACTGGTTCTTTCTGACTCACCTGTTGTAGGGAATTTCCTCCGAACTACAGGCAGTTGTTCTGTCACTGATTGGGAGTTAATAGCTGAAATACCATCAGGAATTTGTAAGTTAACTATATTCACTATGACATAATCAGGATCTTATTAAAGTAATAGGCAAGTGTCCTAATTTTACTTTTAAAAAACTTGTAATATTAAAAGTTTATTGGAAAGTGAAGCTAACACACAGAGTGAGAATGAAGCCAGATTTATTAGAACAAAAGGGACTTATGCTTGCAACAGTTGCAGGCAATGCAGATATATCAGTAATTGGTCCTTTGTTTATTTTAAGCACAATAAAAAAGACTTACTGGTGTAAAAGTTATTTTACATGTAACAGTGAGATGGTGGTATATGTTTCTCAATGTCTTTCTTGTCCAAGTTACTACATTGGAATGACAACAAGGTGTTTAAAAAAAGGATCACCTATCAGCTATAAAGAAAAAAGAACAACGTAATGCTTTAGCAAGGCATTCACTAATTTGTCCTATGAACACCTATCAGCTATAAAGAAAAAAGAACAAGGTAATGCTTTAGCAAGGCATTCACTAATTTGTCCTATGCTTAAGAAATTTCCCCGGGATTCATGAAACTCAGTGCAACGAGGGCGTTAGGCTTGCGCCGACCATGCGGCATAGAGATGGCGCAGTAGCACCATATGCACATTAATGAAGGTGCTGCTGCCACATCCACGTGCATAGGAAACATGCGCGAGTGCATGGGGCGTGTCGAAGACCGCACGGAAGCGTGGACAATTCGGTTGTTTACATGCAACCTAAAATGCTGAATATTACAGCCTGCCTTCAATAGTAATCACACCTGTCAGTGTCCGTGGATACTGAAACGTATGCAAAGCATGCAAGACAGTTTTGCGAACACAAAAATAAGAAGCAAACACAAATGCACGTAGCTGAATATTGAGTCCCCATCCCTCAAACAAATGACATTTAAAACCTCGTGCCCGTATTCTATTGTAGTGTTGATAGTTATACCAAGTGGAAGCGAAACGCATCGTGTTAGCTCGCCGCCAATAGCTAAGTCTAGCCCAATGGTCAGGGTTACCACCTGTCCCACATTGTGAGGGACAGTCCCCCTCTGGGCAGTTGTGTCCTTACCAAAACCATTATAAATGTAAAATATCCTGCGATCATAGGACAAAATTATGTCCCACATCTTATGTAATAGTCAAATACAATAGTTATTTCCATATGTAACATACCTACATGTTACAAGAAACAGAATAAGCAAGTAAACGAAACAGAAGAAGTAGCTAAAGTGCTACAACAATAAGCTTACATTTAGGCATAAAACAAAAGTACTATCCATTATACTGATTGTGGGTATTTGTTGGCCTGTAAAATCTGATGTGTGTCCCGAATATATCCCATCCTGGCCATATGAAAAGGTGGCAATTCTACCAATGGTCAGAGCATTCGCCCAAAATCTGCCCATTTGCAGTCCAAGGCATCCTTGTCAGGATGGGCTAAAGATGAACGGGTATTACCCGGGTCTACCTACCATGTCATGAAAGATAAGTATTTGCGTGTACCTATGTGTGTGATGTACAGCATGTGGAAGGTGAAAAATGCTAGGGAAGTCCTCACAACCATACAGGTACCAGAGATATGCAGTGTATGCAATGTGTTCCCTTGACCGTGCCATGGACCATCAACCAGAGAAGGGATGGATGGAGTGTGTGGAATATGGGTGTGGGGGGACGGGTAATGTAATAATTCGCCAAGGGGAGACTGTGTTGGATGCACAATAAGTGAACTGGAGGTGTATGAGGGAGCAGTGGGTGAATCAGAAAGAAACACAAAGGACAAACATACACATCCACAATACAACCTGACAGGCCATACTGTAGAACACAATCCCACAAACATCAGAATATTAAAATGTGCGATACACATGTACAGAAACATCACCAGCACATACCCACATAATGGTCTGGACTGAACTGAGCCATCCAACCACAATACACCTGGATGCATAATTGAATACCCATCATCCCCTCTACAGCACACAACACCCCCATTCCTGAGTGTCCACCAAATCCAGCCATACTCAGGCTGCTAGCTTGGCGCAGCCATATCTGCACATAGTGATCACTTCTCATATCTAGTAGGCAGTCTCACCCTATGCAGTGTTGGGATTGCAAACTATGTATCCCTTACATGTATAACCCTATCACGTTTTCGTAAATCCAAAAATATTGAAGTTTATTGCCTTGTTCAATTTTTGGATATCCCTCATGGGATAAGTATCCTTTGTAAACATCAGACTTGGTGTCACGACACGATGTCCAGTCCTGTAGACATCTGGACACAAGTTGTATGTGCAGTAGTGGTTCGCGAGACTGCTCAGTCTCCAGCCAGTCATGGAAAACCTACTACCCAGGATTAAACACCTGACCGTGATGCATGGCTCCCCACATGAATTATTGAGAATATATACTTTATACATTTGCATAGTGGCAATTGGATATAGGATGATTAAGGCGCTGATGTAAGCAGGGTACCTCCTGTCCCACTTTGTGAGGGACAGTCCCTGTTTGGTAGGTGGGTCTTGACCAAAAATAATACAATGGCAAATGTCCTGTGATTGTAGGAAATAATTATGTACCATATTTCATGTAACAGTTGCATAAAACAGTTATTTCTGTATGTAAAATACGTAAATCTTACAAGAAACAGAATAAGCAACTAAACTGCTACAAGAATAAGCTCTCATCTAGGACAATAAGTAAAGTTCTAAACCCTGTACTGACCGTGGGTATGTGTTGGCCTGAAAAATCTGGTGTGTCCCGAATATATCCCATCCTGGCCATATGAAAAGGTGGCAACCCTACCAATGGTCAGAGCATTCGCACAATAACTGGCCAGCCTCTTAATCCTCCCTAAAACCAGTGACCTTTGGAGGAAAGGTGGTGAATTACACTGAATGAATAATGACAATAATTGAGTAATAGACATCCTTTACTTCAGAAAACAAGTATTAATACATATGCTCTGATTCTGTCAACATTTCAAGTTAATAGTACTAATATTGTAAAAGTGTCCGTGATTGTCCCTGATTTGTCCTTGCCTTGTCCCTGTTACTGTTGAAATTAGTCCCTGAGTGGTTGAGAGGTCCGTACACATATGTACACCAACCAACTGTCACATTTGTTGCCAGTACTGTTGAATACCTGTAGTGAAGTCATATATCCTAGCTACCATCCATGCGGAATGTACCACGGATGGTGTAGTGGCCAAATCGATGACTAAGGTGTGTCTGTTTCTGGATCCAAGCCATGCAAGGGCCGCTAATTTTATGTGATGGCCAGAATAATGTCCATCGGATATAGGGAGATAAAGCCAGCGGGGATGCACGGCGGATATTCAACAGTATGGGAAATGTAAATAGGTATGTAGGTATATATGTATACAAATGTGAAGGAAAACACCAGCGGAACCCCCCCCCCACCATGTATCATGTAGTGCCGACATATCAAGCCAGTCAGAGGTGGACAAACCCCTGCGTCTGTAAACACAGGTAGAATGGTAATATTGCAACATTGTAACAGTTGCATAAAACAGTTATTTCTGTATGTAAAATATGTAAACTTACAAGAAACAGAATAAGCAACTAAACTGCTACAAGAATAAGCTCTCATCTAGGAAAATAAGTAAAGTTCTAAAC
>NC_056731.1:494525881-494585881 GCF_019279795.1 Protopterus annectens
CACACACACACACACACACACATATATATATATATATATATATATATATATATATATATATATATATATATTTATACACACACACACACACACACACACATATATATATATATATATATCTATATATATATATATATATATATATATATATATATATATACATATATATACATATGTTACTGTAAATATACACATGTACATACCTAGGTTACGTTACAGCAATTACGGGTAACATATGGTCAGACCAGGCATATGTTAGTGGAAGGTCCAATAAACAAACGTCTACCTCCCACACACCCCCAGCTAGGACGGTGAGACATACAGACACACAATAAAGGTAACTACACCGCTGCTTTCCAGACCACCGGCAGAAAACTACCAGTGGGAGAGATCTGCAAGGTCTATACTTTAAACATGGATCGCGGGGTCCCTTGCGGGACACCAAAAATTTGCCTTGTAGGCGAACCAGTAATGATTGATGTGACCAGGATGTAGCTGTACACGGAACAGTAAGTTGTGCAAGTCTGATAACACATGGGTTGACAAAATGTACAACATGTGTCCCGAGACAGGGAGAGTGGGCAGTGTGTGTGTTCATACCCCAGTTGCACTCACAGTAAGAATGAGTGCTGTAGAGGGGTGTCAGGTAGGGGAATCATGGGTATGCAATAATGGGCCTAAGTATGCAGGTGTTGGTTGGCAGAGATGTAGTAGGCCCGCCTCGTGGAAGTAATTAATATTCCTATGTGGGTATAGCAGACACCCATACCTCCCGAACCATAAGAGCACATCTACTGGATAGTCCGTAAACCATTGGGGGAACACATAGGGTCTATATCAGTGAACTGTACCCGATTATCATGGACATCCATGATTATGAATCAGAATCTAACACAGTCCTAACTAAACCCTTCCAGAACTAGTGATATTAGGTCGACAGGTGGCGGAATACACGTAATGACTAATGACAACATGTATGAGTCATAAACAGCATGTACCTCGACAAATGTGTATGAATACATATGCTCTGGGAATGTCAATGTGTCAGGTTAATAGTACCAATCATCTAAATGTGTCCCTGAGGGTTTTATGCGGTGTCCCTGATTCAGTGTTCATTCTCCCCCATCCATATGTTAGGTCTGCTAGTGACGGAAAGCCCATATTCCGCCGACTACCTTAGGTAGATGATAGCATAATAGGTTGGGGTTACCACCTGTTCACCTTTGCGAGGGACACTCCACTTTGGGCAGTTGTGTCCTGTAAAATAAATGGTATTATGGCACATGGCCTGTGATTTAGGGCAAAGAATCCATATATTGTCTGTAGTGGTTGCATAAAACAATTATGTTGTATCTGAAACACCTACATGTTATAGGAAACAGTATTAGCAGCTATAATGCTACAAGAATAACCTTTACTTATGCAAACCAGTGACGTAGTCTATTTTCTACTGACTGTGGGTATGTGTTGCCTTGCCAAATCTGACATCTCTACATATAGGTCCTACAGGGCTGCCACCTTTCCAAATGGGCAAAGTGGGACCTGTTCCGTAGAAATGTCAGACGTACCAGGTCAGAACATACCTACAGCTGTGCATAGTACAGAACTATACGTATTAGCACAAATAAAAGCTTAGTCTAGTAGCAGTCCAGTTGCTTATGCTACTTCACATAACATATAGAAGTGTCATATATATGCAATAACTGTTACATGCAACTATTAGAGAAACGTAGAATATAATATTGTCCTGTAATCAGGACATTTGCTATGTCTTGATTATTTTCGCATGACACATGCGCCTAAGGAGGGACTGTCCCACGCATAGTGGGACAGGTGTTAATCCTAAAGTCTCACCACAGCCAATTTAAAAGGTGGTAAACCTACAATAGGTATGCGGTAGCATGACCCAGCAGACAGATGTGGGTCCCAAAACACATTTACTTGTCTGCATTGCAGAGTATCAGTTCCCATGTATCAGCCAGATGGGAGCAGATTGTGTGAGGAACATGCATATAATATGATTAACTCACTGGGCAGGCCGCCGATTTCGTACAGTTGAATGCCATGCCGTCACCTAATGGTCAGCCATACCCGATACTGTAGTAATGCAGTCCGATGTAATAGGCATCACAAGGGATCACGCCCACCCTGCGTGAGTGACACATGCAAGCACCAATGTCGGTGCATGTGCAAGTGAGGGAGCGAGTGGGTGTAAGCGTGTTTGGCTACCAGTATGCGGTATTGCACTGGTAAAGAAATGTGGAGTCTAACCAAGTGTAAGAAGCTGTAACCAGAGGTCAGGAGTGTTTAACACCACGCAAACCCACGCACAACCACTCCCAACTGCTTCAATGTGCCTTACTCACTCCGTATCCAATGGGCTTGTTCTGGCCGCAAACAAATAACCGTCCTTTGCAAGTGTTGGTAGCAACACCCTGCGCACACAGCGAATGTGAATTACCAATACACCATGGCAAATATACAGACAATAGACAGTACCACACACATACCATACAGCACAATCATCCAACAGTATAGCAATGTACCGGCAGATATGTCCAGACCACTGGTGTTTGCAGACCTGGCCATCTTGTGTTTACATGTGTGAGCATGCCCAGTATGACTATTTCGCATGTTGTCGACTGACATTGCCATCATACCTTCATGTGTTTGAGCATGCCCAGTATGGTCAACTGTATCACATGTGTTACATGTCCAAGTAGTCAGTACTGTGGTGCCGACCTCTGTGTTGTACCCTGACAGGTGGCATGCTGTGTCTGCAGGGTATCCATCAGTCATGTGGCATTGACTATTGCTACATTTCTGCACAGCATGGGGGGCATCCGACCGTATCCACATTCCTACACAGCACCAGGGGGGGCACCTGACTGTTGTTACATGTGTACGTTGGAAGGGGGGCACACCTGACACTTGTACACTTTTGCTATTACTGTATTGGTATGTCAGGTACTCCATTTCAGTGTGTAGACCTACCTGTTGTGCTGGCTAGAGGCATACCAGTGTACTCCAGATCTTAGCTTTAATTACCAACATATTAGTTTCAGATGTCCTAGCCTTCACCACCTACACCCACCTGCCTGGCCTGCTGTAGTCTGTCTGTGTGGGTCTGTGGGGGGGGGGGTCATCCATTGGGCATATTCAGAGGCCATATTATAACCTGTACATGTGTATTCTCTGTGTCGCATCATGTGGGTGCACAGTACTGTAATGGCGATTACCACATAGGCAGGGGTCTTCACCTCAACACTATCAAGTGTGTGTGGGTGTGTTACAGTGTCATTGACCTGTGAGTGTGGGCATGTTACTGTGTGTCTGAATACATGTGTGCGAATACCTGTGTGTGTGTGTGTGTGTGTGTGTGTGTGTGTGTGTGTGTGTGTGGTTGTGTGTTCTCATCCTGCAATGTGAATGTGTATTACTGCTACACAGTAAGGCCTCAGGCTATCAACTGGCCTCTACCCTTGTCATCAGCTAGACTGCTATGTAAACTCCCCGCCCCATGTAACTGTACCTGTGATGTCACCCGGTATGGATGTCATGTCTCTAGCCACTGTAGTTTAGTACACAGCTCCCATGCTCCTGGATCAGTAGATGTGTAAACATCTTTGGAATGTCAGCCTTTCTAACAGTGAGGTTGAAGCTACGAATAGCATGCTGGTATTGCCATACATACCTGTGAGTAGTCCACATTTACACATGGGAAACTGCAAACACTGACACTCAATGGCGCATGCAATTAGACCTGAAGAAGGGAAGCAGGACATCATGACCAACATACTGTTACTGTTGTTACCAAGACACATACTGTGAACAGAAAACAATGCATTCTAAACCTGTACTACATGGTATGTCTGCTGCATGTCAACAGTACACAACAATTGTAATCTACACTTATCTCCCTATTCTGTTCACCATGTGCATCAGACCATATGAGCATGTCCCTGCACCGATGGTGTGGATGACAGGGATGCGGCACAGGCATCATCATATGCACAGGGTGATAATGTTTTCCAGGGGTCAAGGCTGCACCAGTGGATCATGTGTGTGGGTTAGGGCCTGTGATCTAATTGGCCATGTGTGGTTGTTATGCATGTGTGTGTTACGGTGCCCTACATATGTTTCTGGTGTGTGCGTGTATGTGTGCACACAGTTCTGCCATGTGTCTGGCCTACACAGGGGTATTAGTGACAGCTATAGACTGTACAGACCAGGTTTTACATCTCACGGTGTACGGCCACGGCCACGTGACCTGTGCCTGCCAGGGGGGTGCACTGGCACTACCAGGCAGACATGCAGACTGGGTACTGTCCAATGACACATGTCCACTGGAACCGTGTCCCCATTGGGACCATCCAGGGCCATGTGCATGTGGCCTGCTGTGTCCTGGTGTAGACCGCACAGCACCAGCTGCACTGCTGCTGCTACCACCACTATGGGAGTGGGCATGTGAGGTAGCTCATTCATGTAGACCTGCACCAGGTGACATAGCTGGCCTACGTCCACGTGCCCTATGCCTCACTCCTACCAGATGTTCCAGCACAGACAGCTCACACTTGCAGATTTTCATGCCATGGTCAAGGATTCCAACCATGTCACCCAATCGTCTGTTCAAAACCTCAACAATCTGTTGTTGAGCATTTGCCATTGCCTGGATGTTGTTGTTTAAAGAATGGATAGCAGCCCTCTGAAGCCCCTGCCCTTCTCTGTTCTGCCATTCAAAATGTGCCTGTGCCGCCATTACAGCCTGAAACATGCATCTGGTGACACCAGCTGCTGCGCTCTGTCCTGCAGGGGCATGTCGGCCAGGGGTCCTCCTATGAGCAGTATTGGCCACATGCCTGTGTGGCCCATCTCCAGTCATTTGCCTGACACCCTGGTGTGAATACACTCCTTCCATAGCCACCACACTTTCCTGTTCTAAGCTACCACACACCAACTGTCCTTCATCTATGGCCACTGGTGATGGGGTATGTGTTGGCATGAGATCTGTGTGCAGGGATGAGGGGGATATTGGTGGAATGGCAACCAATGGCACAGATTCAGCCCCTGACATCCCTGCCTGTGCCTCAAGCATATGTTCATCATCACTGCTAGAGTCTGTGGGGACACTAACATCAGATGGACAGCAGGAGGGTAACGCACCTACATCACCTGTGAGGGCAAACAAAAACTCTACATTACAATACAGACACACACAGACACACACACACACACACACACACACACACACACACACACACACACACACACACACACACACACACACACACACACACCATGCATGTGATTTGACAGAAGGCATGCAACATGCATGTGATACAGCAGACGGCATGCAGCTCAGACAATAATAGTAGTAGTTATCATACATCCCTGGGTTGCACACAACAGCATGTATGTGTCATAGCAGAAGCCATGCCTTTCACACAATCATGGTAGTAAGCATGCATCCCTGAGTTACACCATGTGGACCAGCACAGGTTAACAGTACACATGGCTGATGTGAGGCATATGACCTTGACATTAACATGTAGTATGACATGTAATCTGCTGGCGTGTGCATTGACAAGCATGCATGTTTAACACAATGGTGTCCTGTTACATATACAGTGGGGTAATGGTGTCACATTGCAGAGTTGTCTGTCTGCCCTACAGATAAAATGCACATTTAGCAGATGTGCATGACCATTGCAGGGTATTATGAGGCGTCTATATTGCTATACAGTGTGTGAAGTACAGACACAGTGCCATTGCATGGAATCATGAGGCGTCTCTATTGCTATACAGTGTGAATTACAGACACAGTGCATAGCCATGATTGTGTGCATACACAATACATATATACTGTGGATTGTGACCCACGTCACTGAGGTGTATACACACTAAACCATGATGTGGAATGTGTGACACAGGTCACCGAAGGCCATACGGATGACACCCCTGCACATCTTCAAACATATTTTAGCTGCCTGGCAACCATGTCCACACATGGCAGACTTGTCAATACACCATGTCCCACATGACATTTGTGTACCACACACATGAGGTGTATGGCTGACAGTGATATCCAACAGCAGCAAGGCAAATGTACTGTATCTGTGGCCTGATGTGGTTGTCTGTGTATGTATGTGGATGCTGTAAAGGTGACTACTGTCATGCTGTGACACAGTCATGATGTTTAACACATCTTATGTGGTCGAATGATGTTATGCCCCCACAAGCTGTGCACAGGCCTGTAGGATGTCCAGTGATCCACATCTGCAATATAACCATTCAACAAAGGCTATAGTTGGACCATGTTTAGCCAATGTGCAACAGTGTGTGCACACAAACACATCACATCTACTGTGTGTTGCTACATGTCTCTGGCCATCCTCCATGGCCATGTGTGAACATGTGTTGGCCAAACGGTTGAGATGGCCATCTATCTCACAAGTCTGTGTTGTCCCATATGACATACACCCATAGATGTCATGTACTCCACTGTCCACAGGGTTATGCAGACAAAGGGTTGTATGTTTGGTATGTGGGTTATGTTTTATGGGATAGTCAGACAATGTTGCAGCCGGCCCACTACATGTCATGGACATGTCAGATGGCACATCACAATGCGTGCACACATAGCAGGGTCATAATCCACAATGGTAAATCCTGTGGGCTGCCCATACTCCAGCTCACTGTGTAGTACTGTTTGTGTACTCCACATGTGTAGTTCTGATGTGTAGTACATGTTCCTACATTGAACAACACCTCCACCATTGTATTCACAGCTGTCCACACATCTAGCAATGACAGCTTTTGAGGTTTCATGTCGGTGTTTCACTTAGTTTGTAAGTATTGCACATGGGTAGCCATTGTGATGGATTGCAGATGCGACCTGTATATTGTGACCGGACCATACATTATGTATACATGTGTTAACTGGCCACATGGCGAATAGATCTGTGCATTAACATGCCTGATACTTATAACTGTCTCACCTGCAATAGTCTGCTGTCTTAGCAGAACACCAGAGGTACATATATAGGGGTGACACAGCAGCATGATCATTATCCACGCCTGTTTGACAGCTACAGGGTGTAATGTGCATGTTAACACATTCACCAGTACAATAGGATATACTATGGAGTATGCACATGTGTGCATACACAGAGTAGCATACTATAGCATGCGGCATGTGTGCATACATGCCTTGCATATGATGTTACATTACGTATTGTACAGTGACACATGCAACTATATGGGATATAATAGTTATATGTGCAGTAGTGACTTACCAGGCAACTCCAGGCTCGGTGGTTGAGAGACACCCACCTCCATGATGTCAGCTAAGGCTTGTGGATGCTATTCTGCCAGTGTCCCCAGGTTGGCCAGTAGCTCCTCGGTATGTGTGAGTGGGGGCTGGGTTAATGGCCCACCACCTGTTGCACCTTGTTCCCTGGAGATTGCATTTGCATGCTGTCTCACACATCTGATTAGGTCCATGCAGTGTCTGCGCACCTGCTGGTATGTGCGGTTATGGCCACCCATATCATTAACCCTCCTGCGAAGTTCCTGCCACAAGTCATCCCGCTGCTGTGCATCCTGTGGCACATGGCTAAACAGGACATCATAGTTGTCTTGGAGGTAAGGTATAAGGGCCTCATCCTCCAAGTGTGTATAGGCTGGGAGCCTTGCTCATGGCATACCCGGAAGACATAATGATGAAGACAGGTCACAGTATCTCAGGGATGCACAGAGATACAGTTACACATACATGTGTATCACATTTATTACATATAAATAGTTGTCTTTGCAAATCTTCATGACACTGACACCACTGACATGTTTGTGTCACACACATGTGACACCCAATGGGGATTGGATATTATCACCATATATTTGTGTCACCTGATTACATTGCTCATACTCCATGTGGATGCTGTCTTGATGTGGGCGTGTCTGTTTGCCTGTACTGGTGTTCTTACCTATCAGCACATGCCTGGATGTGTCCACATTAATACTGTCGACCTTGATGCTGTGTATATGTCACATATAAACACATACACTGCCTTAACAGACATGACCTGCGACACTGCAGACATGCACACGGAAGCCCTTACATGCATGTGTTTTGCCATATACATCTACACGGCACTGTACAGCAGTTCAACATCCTGTCACGTATCGCCTGTGTTGCATATGTAATACACATGGGACACTGGCTAGCCTGATGGTATTTTCAGGGATGGTTATCAACTATAGCATGTACGGCCAAGGTTATCTAGTAGTCTGTATGCCCTGGGCCATGTATGAGCCTAGGATGTAAGGTTACCTAGCTGTAGCCAACAGCCGTGTTTCCGGTGCCAGGTGAAGCAGTGCCACACAACTGATCCACATGGTTAATGATACATCTACCATGCGGTCATTACACCATGTCTGACAGAGGTGAAATGTGCAGCTTTGCTGGACAGGGTTGCATAGTATGGCAGGACTATGTAACGTGTATGGCACAAAGATCTGTCCAGCATGTGGCGATCCTTGTACTAGGATGGTGGATGTCCATGACATATGTATTTGAGATCAGGATATGTACATGTAGCATGTCCAACATCACAGTGTTGGGCATGTCTTTATGCAGGGTAGGCATCATGCTACATAGTGGAGATGAGGATTGTGAAGGCTGGTGTCGACCATCCAAACATGGCCAATACCCCTTAAAGGTGATATGTGATCCAATATTGTTCACTTGAGTGATGAGCATGGCTGTACAATGATCTCTATATTCATGGATGGCACCCTGTCATGACTAGGGTTGCCTCTTATGACTACCAAATAGGCTTGCTGACGTCACTAGCGCAGGGAGGTAAACTGCACAGCAGCATCCCTTACACACAGTGTCCATTATGTTGACCACTGCCTAGGTGGTAGTTCATGGGTACAGGGTTATTAACCTAGCTGTGACAATGCAATATGCAGCTGTCAGATTGTGCACATATGTCACACACCTCACACACAAAGCCCCTTCTGTATGTTGTCCACAACACTGAGTCAGCTATTGCTCCTAGGTCATAGCCATTCACATACTTACATAGGCAGATGCCTCCCATTTGTCTGTGTGGTGTGGGCTACAATGAGGGGGAGTACAACGAATTAACCCTGTTTTACTGTAGCTGGCACTGGTGTGATATGCACATATTACTCAGACACCTTCTGTAGTGTTGGTTCTGTCAACAGTCCACTGGCAGAACACTCCTGTGACATACAAATGTACATCTAGTATACTGAGTGTAGGTGGAACACAGTATGGGTGATGATGTCCTATGACCTGTCACAGGTATGATATGCAGTGTGAAATCATCTGTACTGTCATCTACATCTGTACTGCTAACAACATATACGTTGATTAAGGTTCATGGACTTTCAGACCAGACTCAGCAGGGTAGTAGTGCAGTGCCTCCCATTATGAGTGATATCTCCACTTTGTGGGTTGTGATAACTGTTGGTGTGCACCATTCAGTGTTTTCACAGACTGACATGAAGCTATGTTTTGCATGATGTGTATGTGTAGAGCAAACTGTTTTGCCATATGTGTATGATACAACCAGAGATGTGGACAGGTCCCATGCAGCCTGAGTGCACATTGTACCATCATAGTTATGGTTACAGGGGCTCTGTAGTGTACATGGATATGTAATTGTGTACCTGTTGGGGGGGGCAGTGTGTTTATGTTATCCAACACCCCATCTGTATTGCTTATTCATGCTCAGCACTTGTTCAGAACATGTAAGCACTACATCAGCTACTAATTACTATAGCACTCAATCCTCCTCATTACCTACAGGTAAACACTGTTTGTACTTACATTTCCCACTTGCTTAGAGTAAAATAGCTCTTGTACACACTTTCCTCACTTATCTAGTGGGAAATAGTTAAATATTCAGACATGTCCAAGTGTCAATTCCCAGTGTTCTTGCCTGTCTATATGATGAATATGGGCATCATGAGGCAATATAGAAATTGTCTCATGTACACAGTCAATACTCCCCTCCTAACATACAACACTACAACCTGTGGGAGATGCACATATCTAGCCATGCTGGAGGTAAAGCTCTCTCAAACCCAGACTGAGCCTGACAATCATGTGGGGATGTTAAAAGTTTGCACCATACCACACTCATCACATAGTCTCACTAGATCTCCACCACCACAGGCCACACATAGTAAGACTACAGCATTTGCGGAGCCTCTCACTACTACTCTGTCTAGGCAACAGAGAACTCCAAAGCAGAAACGCAGGCAGCCCTCATCCCCCAACACAACACCATTTACTTATAGCCCACAGACTCAGTGTGTCCATCAACCACAGCCAATAGGGCGAAAAAACGTACCCAACACACTAGTCCCACTCACCAGGCTACACAAGGAGATAGTTACTGTCAGCTGCCTGTCGAGTAAAAGGATCTGCAACATAACCTATGCACTCAGGTCACTCTTCAACAGGTACAATATGACTGTGTCATTCTCCATGTTAGTGTGAATGCCCTGAGATGTACCTTCCTGGACTACATGTAAAAAGACATGGAGTAGCTCTCCGATCTTGTAGCCCAGGCAGGTATCGCCCTAGCCCTAAGTAGCATTGTGCCATCATCCAGACTGATAATGCAGTACAAGGACAAATGATTTACTTTAACAATTGGCTATGCTTCTGGTGTCATTCCAAGGTTGTCCAGTATCTGTCTGCTTTGAATGACATGGTCGACAGTACACGACGCTTTGGCACAGATGGCCTGCACCTGTCGGCCCTGGGATTCCGGATAATGGCTGAGGCTCTTGCTGCTCCTATGGTTCCTGTTTTAGGCATGGTTCAAATAACATATTCAACACCATAACAGGAACAGGCAAGCAAAACCTGTGGGTAATGCTACTCAAAGCTTGACGTCTTCATTTCAAACGCACTCACCCGAGGCACTCCTTGTAATGGACCACTTCAATATCTGTGCAGTGACTGGGACCTGCTTCTAGGCTCCTGAGAGCACCCCTGCACTACCAGGCTATTACTCATACCACACCTTTCAGTCATGTAACCAGGACCAGAACACCCACGGTGGAGGTGTGTCCATATTTCCTAAGGATACCCACACCACCAGGCTAGTTGCTTAGCACAATGCATCAGAGGTTTTACAAGTAAAACTAACTCTGGCCATAACTGCTATACAAATTGTAGCTTGCTACAGATCCCCCATGGTTAACGGTCCTCACTTCTTGGTGTACTGGAAAGTAGGGTTCAAACAGACACACTACTGATGTGCGACTGACACTACCCCACCATTAACTGGGATACCTACTCATGTACCGACACATTAGGCCAATGCTTTCTGGGATTCATAACTTCCAATTGCCTGGATCAACCTATCCACACCACCACCAGGGCCAACAATATCCTAGACCTGGTCATTACCAACATGTGTGACTGGTGTTCCACACCTGGGGTTATCTCCTCGTTGGTCAGATCCGAACGTACGCTAATCAACCTTGTTATCCACATCCCGGCACTACACCCATTACGGAAAACACAGTACAATATTTCTACAAAGCCAACTTCAGGCTTCTTATGACAGCAGTAGTAAATGTCATGACACCCGTGCAGATGGACAATACAGTTAGAACCGCTGAATCATACACAACTGCACTTAATTAGCACTTACACGACTGCATGGATCATGCTATCCCAAAAAGAACCATGACTGTACCCACCAGAAAATGGAGGCCACTCTGGTGGTCCACTGCCATGGACATAATGTACAACAGAAGGAGGAGACTGTTGCAAAGTAGAGTACAATCCCATGAGTGGAGGAGCTCCCTGGTCAGCCTCAGTAAGAATCTGAGATCCCTTATCACATCCTCCAAAGCTAGCTACGTAAACATAACTGTGACTAATTCCAAGGACTACCACAAAGCATTCTAGAGGTATGTCACTACTCATGATGGCGATACCCACATCTGCTCTGACATACAGCAGTAAGGCACAAACATTACAGAACCAACTGATATTGGCAACATCCTGGCAGATAGGTTCAGTGCTAACTTTACACGCCTCTCACACCCTAAAGGGCCCATATCTATACAGGAATGATGCAGAGTCCCTGCAATCACAACTACGCAGTTCAAAGCTGCACTCTCCAAAGCCAGGAACACAGCATCCATGTGACCGTACAACATCCCAGGCTGCGATTTCCACAAACGTCAGAGTGAACTGGCTCCCCACTTGGGCACCATATTCACTAATAGCCTTACATCAGGCATTGTGTCCCCTGAATGGCACACAGCAACAGTTATCACACTCCACAAAGGTGGTGCCACAATGGACCAGGGGAACTATTGCCCTATACGCCTGACTAGACTTTTCTGCAAGGCTATGGAGCACATCATCATGGATCTCATTCACAAAGACATTGGTGGCCTCCAAACCTTTGATCCCACCAAGTTTGGATTTGTTAGGACCCGACCATGCCTCCTAAACCTGGTGGAGTCCTTTGAGACACTTACCAAGGCATTAGATGAGGGTAAGGAGGTCCACACAGCCTACCTTGACCTCTCAAAGGCTTTCAACACCGTTCCCCATTCTGGTATTGTCAACATGCACATCCACCTGCACATTAACCCCTACATCACGAGATGTTATGTAATGTGGCTCACGGACAGAACTCACACAGTGAGGGTAGCATACCCTAGGTCCTACTGTAAATCAGTTACAATTGGCGTCCCCCAGGGCTCGGTCATAGGGCCCCTCATGTTAGGTATATGCTTCTCTGAGATACAGGCTAGCACAGGAGGACTTACCCTGAAAAGTTTTGCAGACAACTGCAAACTTAGGGCCATGATTGATTCCCCAGCTGATACAGACACCCTCCATAAGGGTGTCACTGGGACGGATACCTGGTGTCAATAACATGGCCTCAAGTTGCATGCCACAAGGTGCATAGACATCCCCTTTGGATTACACCAATCACCCATGGACTATCACATAAGGTGGTAGTCCCCTACATACATAAGACGTAATAAGAGATCTTAGAACCCAAGTAGTTCACTTAGTTCACTTAGTAGTTCACAGTAGTAGCATTCACTCCTTTGATAACCATATTGCCAAGGTGGTGTGGATATCCTTCTATGTGGCCCCCCTAATCTCTAATGGGTTTGTAGCCACAACAAAGGCAGCAATTGTGCCTCTCTACTCATGACTTATGAAACACATTAAAGGGTACAACACCCCATTTGGGATGTACATTATGAGACAACAGCAACGGCTTGTAATACCACAACATTAACACACCAAGAGGAATACTGACCTCCGAAGGATGATGTATTCAGCCCAACTACAGAAACCTCAACTGTACTCGTTTGCATACTGCATACTCAGAGGTGATCCCTGCTAAACATACAAGGCCCATGTCCAAAACAGTATTGATGGATATGCTCCACATAAGCAAACGCCCCTGACAGCCACATGATCTGGGATATGTACCTAAATGCAACGATGAATAGGACGTGCTGGAGGGATACATTCCTGACCTGGACACTCACCTTGCTTTGGAACATGATTCCTATGTACATCAGGCAGGGACCCTCACTAGCACTCTTCAAGAGATACCTTGATGGGTGGATGGGAAACAGACATGTACACCAGGGATCACTGCAGTGGCTTTGCTGTACAGAGGCGCAGGAAACTAATGGCTTTGCTGTTCACAGGCATAGGTCACTAAGATAGGGAGGTGCCACAAGTCAAAACACTGTAGCTAGGCTTACGATTGGCCTTGGCCAGACAGCATAGTACCAAACTATGAACCTATGAAGCTATTACATGTCCTTTGTACATGGATAATAGACTAGCTCTTCCATTTCAATTAGCTATCATGCTGATACACTGTCTGGTGACTACAAGTCATATGTATCCTGTTATTGTGTATTGTACATGCCAATAGACATACCTGATGTTTGCATAACATAACAATAATGCTATGTAAAATGTTAAACATATCTACCTACAGTACTGTACATTTCACATTTTGGACACAATATCCCACAATGCAAATCATAATTGCACAGCAGGACCACCTTAGCCATGTTATTCTCAGTTATACACCCATACATATGCCTGCTGTTACAGTATATCAACATATACTATCCCCTGTTATGACACGTACTTGTTGGACCAACCCTGCCACTGACAGCAGCTGGAGTGGAATTGTTGTGTTCAAAGTCCTTATATAGCATCCCTTGTGGTGTATGAGGTGTTTACCTTGTGGCCTACAGCAGTAGACACAATTTCTACGAGCATTACTATGCTCAACAATACATCACTACATAATACCTTTTCCCACTATATGCATTGCGTACACTTTAATTATTACAGAACAGGTACTACATACATTGACATACTGAGTGTTCTACATACCTTATTAGTAACCCGAGTTGATGGTAATATAAATCCTATTCATTTTGTGTTGCAATCCTCATTGTAACATTTTTCTGGTATGTGCATACGGTTTGAATGTATGACAAGCCATCCTTTTATACTTAGATATCAGTAACATGTGGTATCCTGCCACCAATTGGTGTTCCGGAGTAGATGATTACATGCACATCAGCTGTGCAGCTACTCCATTAGCCAATGACATGGCAATAGTGGGGTATAATTGAATACTCCACTTGAGCGTTGTCCCTTTGCCCTACCTTCGAGGAAGATGGCCTGGATGTGTTGTTTGTGATGAATTGCAACAACTATATGGAGACACACAGAGATATATTAACTTCATGGCCCCCATGGATTGTGTGTAATGGCTAGAGGATGTAGTTCTACATGTGAGTCTAGCTGTTATAGCAGCCATCTGATACGGGATTACTGCAACCAAACCCTGTAACATCGGCGTCTGTTCCATTGTACAACAGCAACGATTTCACATAGGGCCATTATAGTGTGTCTCTGACAAGGTATGTTAAGGCTTCTACAGATGTCATAGAGTGAATGGATATTTGTGATGTTATTACAGTCTGTATTGCAATTGTTTCGGGTGTGGGGGAGATGTAGGTGGGTGTATATAGCAGATGCAGGTGTGTAGGAACTGCATTTATACATATTCAATATGTATGTGAGGGCTCCTTCCCTATTTGAAGACCTATCCTTTAGTGGACAAATACTATAGTAATTGCAGGTTGATTCATTAAGTCATTGTTAATTAGTTCCTGTATAGCATGCAGGTGATGTTGGTCCTTCAATCCCTTCAGACATACATCGGTATGTAATGAAATGTTGCTACATGAAAGCTGTCTCGTGTATTTCTGTCACAGATATTTGCACTCATTGGAGTTGTGTTGGTGGCTGAACCTCTTTGGCTTGGGTTGCCAATTTTTAAATGGCCATAGTGGGACATTTGGAGGACACACATCGGATTTTAGAGGCCAACACATACCCACGGTCAGTACAAAGTACAGAAATTTACATATATGCCTATATAAAAGCTTATATTCTTGTAGCGTTTTACTTGCTTATCCTGTTTCTTGTTACATGTAGGTATTTTAGATGCAGACGACTATTTCATGCAACAATTACATTAAATATGGAACATGCCAAATGTCTCGAGATTGTAGGACATTAGTATTTGTACTCATTTTGGTCAGGGCACTACCACACATAGAGGGACTGCCCCTTGCAAGGTGGGACAGGTGGTAACCCTATCTTTGGCTCATGTCCATAGCACATATTTGTAATAGTGTATAGACATATATACTCTCATAATGCTCAGTCGTGGCGGAATGTGTGACTGCTATGGTCCATGTTATGTACATATTTGAAGACTTCAACCACTGTATATGGCATACCCATGGATTCAGGAACGCACACACTTCCAACGACCACATTACCGTTCCCAGACTACCAAACCCCACAATACCAAACACTCAAACTCACGACAGTCAAACTCCCGGAACTAACACAAACACAGAGCACACACATGCACACACAGACACACTGTTACCCATCACATCCAAACAAATCATCCTACACTACGTATGGCCAGGTGACCATGCCCCCATACCTGCCCCATGTGGATGGCTGCACCCCCCAAACCACACCTACTTTAATAATCAACCTCCGAGATTGCACAAACAGACACACAAAGCAAACCCACGCACACACATTACAGTCCCCCGGAAACATGCACCATACTCAGAACACACACTTACACACACTACAGCAATCAGAAACACACTTACACACAGTACATCACAACTATTACAACAATGAATCAAACACATAAACACACAAAGACATACTCAGAGGCTCTGAGCAAAAATTTACCCAAACAACAGAGGCCTCCAAAGCAGACACCCAAGCAACCGCCACCTCATGACACACCACAGGCAACACATAAAACACAAAATCAGTGTGCAAAGCAGTCACAGCCCTTAAGGCCAAATACAACACCAAACATACTTGTCATAGATGACTCCATAGTCAGACACACTGACGTCCCACTCACCAGGCTGAACAAGGAGAGGGTCACAGTAAGCTGCCCATCGGGCGCTAGAATCCACCACATAACACAAGCACTCGGGTCACTCCACAGCAAGTACAAATATGACACAGTCATTGTCCATGCTGGTGTGAACGACCTGAGATGTACCTCCCTGGACTACATGAAGAGAGACATAGAGGAGCTCCCTGATTATGTAGCCCAGGCAGGTATGACCCTGACCCTGAGCAGCATCCTTCCTTCACCAAGAATGATGCCACAACATAGAGACAAGATGATCAGCTTTAACAATTGGCTTAATTTCTGGTGTCATTCAAAGGGGATCCAGTGTCTGTCTGCCTGGGATGACATGCTTGACAAGCCACACTGCTTCGCAAGGGACGGCTTGCACCTGTCACCCCTGGGATTCCGGATATTGGCTAAGGCTCTTGCCACCCCCATAGTGCCATTTTTAGGCAAGGCTCAAATTCTAAACCTACCACCCTAGAAAACAAAAATGGGAAGAAAGTAAGGGTAATGCTGCTCAATGTCAGAAGTCTAAATCTCAAAATGCACGCACTCGAGGCCCTTCTCAGTATGGAGAACATTGATGTCTGTGCTGCGACTGAAACCTGGTTCAAGGCTCCTGAGAGCACCCCGGCACTATCAGGTTTTACCTCATATAATGCGTTCCGGCCCCAAAACCGGGGCCACACCACAAAAGGAGGGGGTGTATCCATATTCATCAAGGATACCCACACCTCCAGGTTGGTGGCAACGCACGAAGCATCGGAAACCATCCAGGTGCAATTAACCATAGGCAAAACTGCTCTACAATTTGAAGCATGCTACAAACCACCCTCTCAAACTCAGGAACCCCACACAGCCTTCCTGAAGACACTGGAGGGTATAAATGTATCTCCAAACACCATTATATTGGGCGACTTCAACTACCTGAATATAGACTGGGAACATTACTCAAGCCCAAACTTTCTAGCCCAAAGGTTCCTGGAGTTCATAAATTCAAATGCCATGGAACAACTAGTCACCATTCCCACAAGAGGAGAAAATATACTAGATCTCATCATCACAAACATGGGGACAAAATGCTCCACACCGGAAGTATATCCCTCATTGGTGAGATCAGATCATAAACTAATCTCACTGGATATCCACATCCCGCCCCCACCCCAAACAAAAAAGACCACAGTGAAGAACTTCTCTAAAGCAAACTTCACACTACTCAAGACTGGTGTGGTATCCTTCAAGGCCCCCAAGCCAGTGGAAACCATAACCCAAGCTGCGGAAGCCCTTACAAATGCCTTCTACGAACACCTCCAGGACTGCATGGATCAGGCAATCCCTAATAAAACCAAGACTCTTTCCACCAAGGACAAAC
This sequence comes from Protopterus annectens, assembly GCF_019279795.1. Lineage (NCBI taxonomy): Eukaryota > Metazoa > Chordata > Ceratodontiformes > Protopteridae > Protopterus > Protopterus annectens. Next base: position 494,543,789 of record NC_056731.1, read on the forward strand.
GTCCAGTCTGGTAGACCCCAGCCATAAACAAACTTTACAATAAGAGGAGAAAGCTGTTACATGATAGAGCAAAATCCATAAAAGAGAAGACACCTTTGATCATTATTAGTAAAAAAATACGAGCACTCATAAAATCATCCAAGGCCAACTTTGAGAGAAAAATTGCCATAGATTCAAAAGACAATCATAAGGCCTTCTTCAGCTATGTTAGAAACCTGGGTGGAAACTCCCAGATATGCTCAGAATTAGTCCAAAATGATACAAAAATCACTGAACCCACAGACATTGCCAACATACTGGCAGACAGGTTCAGTGCAAACTTCACCTCCCTCTCCCCCCCAAAAGGAGAGATAACTATCCCAGCAGAGTGCAGCCTCCCAGACATCTCCAATGCGCAGGTGAAAGCTGCTCTCTCTAAAGCTAAAAACACAGCATCAATGGGACCGGATGGTGTCCCCGGCTGTGTGCTACATGAACTCAATGAGGAACTAAACCCGCACATAAGGCAGCTGTTTAATCTTAGCCTTACCACAGGATACGTGCCCAAGGAGTGGAGTATGGCAACTGTGGTCCCACTCCACAAAGGCGGTGCCTCTACGGACCCTGGTAATTACCGCCCCATAAGCTTAACAAGCCTGGTCTGCAAAGCTATGGAGAGGATCATAATGGAGCTCATAAACAAAGACATAGGGGACTTGTAGACATTGGACCTGACCCAGTTTGGCTTTGTCAAGGGCAGATCATGCCTTTTGAACTTGGTCGACTTCTTCAAAACAGTCACCAAGGCCATTGATGAGGGAAAGGCAGTCCATACAGCCTACCTTGACCTTGCAAAAGCTTTCAACATAATACCCCACTCGGGTATTATAGAGAAACTTACCAGCTTAAATGTAAACCCATATGTCACAAGATGGGTTGCAAACTGGCTAAAGGACAGAACCCACAGGGTTAGAGTAGCTGGCGCCATGTCAGACTCCAAGCCGGTCACAAGTGGTGTCCCACAGGGCTCAGTCCTTGGCCCCCTGTTGTTCGGCATCTACTTCTCAGAAGTACAGGCTAACATAGGAGGACTATGGCTGACAAAGTTTGCAGATGACTGCAAACTGGGAGCCATAGTGGAAAGTACATCGGACACAGATATCCTTCAGAGGGGTCTCACGAAACTGATAGCTGGTGCCAGAGCCATGGCCTGAAGTTAAATGCCAAAAATGTATAGTCATACCCTTGGAAAACAAGGTAACCCCAAGCTACCATATAGGTGGCAATCCACTAAGCACAGAAGAGGTTATCAGGGACCTGGGGACCCAGGTTGACAGTGGCCTTTCTTTTGACACTCACATTGCTAAAGTGGTTAGAAAAACCTTTTACATTGCCCACCTGATCATGAAGGGATTCACATCCAGATCAAGTGAGGTCATTGTTCCCCTGTACTCTTCACTTATCAGACCAATGATAGAGTACAATGCCCCATTCAGGATGTATCTCACCCGACACCTGCAGCAATTGGAGAGACCCCAAAAGTTCCTCACCAAAAAGATAAAGGGACTCCAAAATCTGACTGAAGAAACTCCAGCTCTATTCAGTCGCATACCGTCTGCACAGAGGTGACCTGTGCCTGACATACAAGGCCATGTCCAACCCGGAATTAATGGACATGCTCCACCTCAAAAAATCCAAATCTACCAGATCCACTAGAGCAAGCGACTTAAACCTTAGCACGGATATAAATAGGACATGCTGGAGGGATAGATTTATCACCCAGAGACTCCCTATGTTGTGGAATAAAATCCCGGTCCATGTGAGGCAGAGCACCTCGCTGGCTCTGTTCAAGAGAAATCTTGACCGGTGGATGGGAGTTCGTAGGTTTACCCCGGGAATCATCTCTGTGTCACTGCTGGACAGAGGCACAACAAACTAATGGGCACAGTATTTTTTAACATAAGGGGTGGCGTAAGCCACAAAAACTCTGGGCTAGGCTTATAAATGCCTTAAGGCAGATAGCCTAGTATAAACCTATGAACCTATGAACCTACATACCTGAACCGCAGCACCAGAAGCACTAACTAAATGTCCCTTAACATCGTGATAATAGTACTCGCGGTTCTCGTGCTCTGGTACTGTGTTCTTTTGGTCTTTAAGTCTCGTGGTTATGCGTGTCGGTATGTAAAGCATTCGGTATTCGGTAGTATCCTATTTATATGTACCTCCATGGTTGTGTAGATGTTGTTAACCTATCTATATATTTGCATATATATGTATATCCATATATATCGACTTATATCTCTCTATCACCCTTTCTCTCTTTATATTATAGATATATATATATATATATATATATATATATATATATATATATATATATATATATCTATATATCTATATATATATATATATATATATATATATATATAGAGAGAGAGAGAGAGAAAGAGAGAATACACCTTTCATTGGGTACATGGCGGTGTATACTATTTCCCAAACTCCGCCCTTTTGTGTTTTAACCTGTCACAATACACACCTGCCGTTGGTACATCTCAGGTAGCTTAGTTGTAGGTTATTGCAAAGATTGTGTACATGGTTGCGTGTTCTACTCCTGGCCGTGGTTGTTTTACCTCTCAGAGCAAGCACTATTAGTACAAGGGGAAATAACACACATTTCAATGGTTCTGGGCAGATTTGCCCATGATCTGCATGATATTCAGCAAAGGTTAGACCTGTGTTGCGCATATCCATGTAGTCATGTTTAAACGCTGCTTACCGGCACTTACCGGCGCAAAAACCCGGTAACATGTGCTTAAACATGCCCTAATGACCTGCATCCAACATCCATTATTCAGGGCATCAGAATTACGTAACAGCCCTTGCAGGACTTAGAACCGGGACCATGAACGACACAGTTAGTGGCTTTACCACTGAGGCATCTGGGATATGTACAAGTGTTATGGTGTTTAGTATGTAGCGTGCACTATGGCTGTTCCTCCATACTGCAAACAAATGTATAACTCAGTTGGTGTACATATGGATGATACCTGTCAATGGTATGTCCAAGTGAGGCTTAATGGATATGCTCCAGCTATGAGAATCCATGTCACAGTGAGCCACACACTTTAATGAGCTACACCTTGCCACAACCATAACTGGAGAATGCTGGGGTGACAGATACCTGTCATGGGTAATCCCCATGCTTTGGAATTACATCCCTAATTACATTATATGGAGCCCCTCATTAACACACCAGGGAATCCTTGCAGAGTAGGTGGGGAACAGTGGTTACATCCCAGGGATCCTGCAATTGGCTCTGCTCCACAGAGGGGCAGGTAGTTAATCAATGGGGTGGCGACAGCAGACACATTTTGGCTAGGCTTATGAATGGCCTCTGACAGTTAGGCATGTACCTACCGATGTACCTAGCAACCTATACATACAGTATCAACACATGCTGTTAGCTTAATTTACTGTTCAGGTATTGACTTACCTTGTGCCAATAGTAGTTGTGTGTGCAATAGTTGAGGGCTATCTATTTAGGATGCACACTAGACCACCTATACATGACAATTTACAGGTGGTCATGTGTGTGTGCCATCCATGTTTACTGTGTGTGCAGGTGGAGAAGTGTGTCAGTCCGTAGGGGCCTACACTGTCAGTGTATGTGCTATACATTCCCTCTTTGCCAAGGCATGGGCATACTGGGCACACCTCCGTCTGCCTACTGGGGCTGGCACAGGGTGTTTGTGGTCTGAATCCCTCTGTGCCTGTGGTGCCCTTCGCAATTGCGGTGGGCTGTGAGGGCCTTCACCATTATGTCTCTACTGCAGCTGTTTCCGCAGGATCATATTATGTAGCATGGCACATACTATGAAGATGTGGGCACACATGCCTGTAGAGTACTGCAAGGCTCCACCAGATATGTCCAAGCAATGGAACTTAATATTAAATGTTTTCTGATAATGAAACAATTATTTTCTTGATTTATTAAAAATATGTGTGTATACATGTGTGCGTGTGTGTGTATATATATATATATATATATATATATATATATATATATATATTTATTTTTTTAAAAAGAAATTAATTTATTTTATAAGGGATATATGGATATACATATACTGTTTTAAACATATATGTGTTTAAAAAGTTATTTATGATGTAATCAAACATGTGGGACTAGATTTATGAAAGCTTGCACGGAGTGCAAGAAGAGTGTAGGAGCTCACGAAGGCAATATGTCTGCCGTGCGATCCAGGTACAGCCGGCAGGGGCATGCACGCGAGCTGCTAAAGCTACTCTTGCATGGACAGCATCATGGTATGCAAATTACCTCATTTGCTGCTGAAAGCTATGCAAATGAGGTAAATTTGTAATCAAGGAAACACTAGCCTGTCCGTGGAAGATTAGTGTTATCTGCAGAAATGTACTCCATTGGTAACGGAGTACCGTTCTGCAAATAGCTAAACGGAGCTATGACAGCTCCAAATAAAGGATGCATACAGTTGAGGAAGCATGCCAATGGGCAAATATAAGGCCATTGGCATTTATAAATGTTTAAAATTATTAAAATCTAACTTTTTTTCCCCCGATCTCCAATGTTTAAGCATAGCGAAGCACCACGCAAACATGCGGCGCTTTAAAAAACAAGAAAATAATTTAAAAATAGCCAAAAATAGGCATTTTCACTAAAAAGCTTATCATGCCATGCAGGTGAATGGCAGGCTGAAGACAACATGGCGACCGAGTAGTGGTTGCTAAGGGGGGGAAGCTCAGTGTGAGAGATGTAACCATGCATTAGTAGGCAATCCTATGCAAATGAGGATAAGGATAGTGAATCCCAATTTTCGCCAGCATGTGAGCCATGTCCCAAGAGTGTAAGTGTAGGAGTAAGTGAGTAGTAGAGTAGAATATAGATGACATCATGAGGGGGTATGTCAGAAAGGCTGTAAGCTAATTTGAGCACAGTGGCTTGTGTTTGCCCTGAGTTGCTCAGGATTGCAAGAGGTGTGCCTATTTGAAAACCTGAAACCAAAGGTACACACTGTTAAAATATTGGAAATTTCTTGCAAACGTGCAGACAGTGTATGCACTCATGTGCACGCATGTGCGCATGTTTGCGCTGCACTGCCCCAGGCAGAAACAGAAAGGGAAAAGGAAGGAAAATAAGTAGTAGGAATTTAACCAAGGAGAACTAGCAGAGCTGCCAGGTGAAATATATCAGAATCGGCCAATTACATAGGCAGCAGACTATCCCAGCCCAGCACTTTAAACTCTGCAAACAGCATTCCCCCCTGTTTTTTTTCCAAGAACTCTGCAACACTGCAGTATACAAAGAGGAAAAGCTTACAAAGCTTAAGTCAGATAAAATGTTAGGGGCTGCTCTTGCTATCATAAATCAACATGTGCAAGGTGCTGAGAGTGGTGATGTTGTGAATGCTGCTGAGCAACCCACAGTGAGGAGACGGAGAAGAGTGTACAGACCCAGGGTAACCTACCAGGGGCTACATGAGCTGCAGATAGTGGAGCACTATAGGGTGGACAGAGACCTCCTGCAGCAAATTGTTGAGCTGTGCCGGCCACGCCTCACACACAGAACCAACAGAGGGGAACCCAACCCAGTGGATACCAATGTATGTATTGGCATAAGAATACTAGCTACAGGTACCTTCCAGAGACCAACTGGTGATATGATGGGGATTTCACAGGCATCAGCATTCAGGGTACTCCACCAGTTCCTGGATGCCATGTCAGCACATGTAGGTAACCACGTATATTTCCCCAATTCCCGTGAGGCATTGGCCAGCAATATGCATCTTTTCCACCAAATAGCAGAATACCCTGAGGTAGTGGGTGCAATAGACTGTACGCACATATGCATCAAAGCACCACCTGGTGAACGGGGTAGGGTCTACATCAACCACAAGGGCTTCCCCTCCATCAACTGCCAGGTTGTGTGCGATGCCCAGGGCATAATAATGAATGTGTGTGCTGGCTGCCCTGGAAGCTATCACAATTCCCACATCTGGCATGTGACACAGCTGTACCAGAGATTTGCCAATGGGGACATCCCTGATGGTCACCTAGTGGGGGATGCTGGATACGCACTGGAGCCATGGCTGATGACACCCATCAGAAATGCACACACACCCCTGAACAAGAACTCCATAATGAGGCACATGCACAAACAAGAAACATAATTGAACGTGTGTTTGGGATGCTCAATTCATGGTTTCCTTGCCTGGACACATCTTGTGGAGCCTTGCAGTACTCACCAACTACATGTACCAAATTGTTATGGTATGTACCATGCTACACAATATGATCCTGCGGAAACAGCTGCAGCAGGAACAGCATGGGGCAGAGCAATACAACCCCCCACCATTGCCAAGGCCTGCACAGGCACAGCGTGACTCAGAGGAGGAACAAACTGAGCCTGCCCCAGTAGGCAGAAGGAGGCGTGCCCATATGCCCTGACCTTGGCAAAGAGACAACACATAGCACATACACTGACTCAGTAGGAACCCTGGAAATGACACCTCTTTCCGACTCGCACATACAGTAAAAGGGATGCCTAACTTGACACTACCTGTTTTCAAACATGTATAGGGAGTGTACTATGCGCATCACATTTTACCTGTATTGAGCATATTTAAATACAATTGCGGGTAGCTGCGCACTGCGCTAACCAGCCCAACGTCGGGCAAAGTTGGGCAATGTTGGGCAAAGTCGAGCAAAGTTGGATAAACACGCTCACACCTGCTTTACCGTTCCTTAACCAGTCAAGTCTGCCCAGCAGGAAAATAAAAGCAGTGACAGGGCTCGAACTCAGGATACTGTGGACTATAGTCACAGTACTGAACCACTAAGCCATGACAGCATTTCACAGGCACAGACACAACTTAAGTCACTCACACATACCAGTTGGGGGGGGGGGAGGTCACACACCTAACAGTCACAGCCAGCAGGATAATTGTAAACAAACGCAAACACAAATAAATGCTGTATCATGCCCTCTGAAGAGGCATATGAGTAACCTTCCCCCAGGCCTATGCAGATAGATAACAGCAGGCCAGGCAGTGTGATGTGGGTTAGGTAGGCTATGAAGTCACAAACTAATATGTGTGTAATTGGAAGCTAAGGTCTGTAGTACAGTGGTATGCCTCAAGCCAGTACAATAGGCAACAGTACAGACTGAAATGGAGTACTTGACATAGCAGTGCAGGCCTAACAAATGTGTATAAGTGTCAGGTGTACCCCTCATCCCATGTACACCCACAGTAACAATCAGGTGTGCCCTCCCGGGTAGAAATGTACAAATAATAGCTGTATGTAGAAATGCTGATAAGTCTATGCAAATTAACTCATGGAAGCCCTGCAGGCACAGCGTGCTTCCTGTCGATGTACAACACAAAGGTGAGACCTGAAGTAAAAACCAACTTGATTTTTCACATACATATAGTATATATGCCCATAGTGGGCATGCTTACACACTTAAACAAATTTAGCAAATTTCAGTCAGCAACATACTGAAAGGTCATACTGGGCATGCTCACACACATAAACAAATGAAGAAAATGTCAGTCAACAACATATTGAAAGGTCATACTGGGCATGCTCACACACTTAGGCCATGTCTAAGTACAGCAGTGGGCCACACATATCTGCCAGTTGCAGTTCTTACTCTAGACACTTGTCACTATTCACCAATCCTGCCTTGCGCACACAGTGATATGAAAACAGACCCATAGAATATATTGGACCCCTGTCATAATCAAACTAAGTTGTTCAACGAAAGTGAAAATCCAAAGAAGATCAATAAATCTCTGATCAGTATCATCAAGAAACAATGAGCACTCCTAACATTATCCAAGCCATGTTCTGGCAAAAATATTGCCACAAAGAGTCCATAGAGAACCATGAAGCTTTCTTTCGCTATGTTATAAATATCAATGTAAACTCATATATGTTCTGAGTCAGTGCAAAATGTAAATGAATACATGTACATGACTGACATTGCCAACATCTTGTCAGACAGGTTCATACATATTTACCCCCTTCTCACTGACAAGAGGGCCCATTACCATGCCAGGAGATTGTGAAAACCCAGAAATCACATATACAATGGTTAAACAGCTCTATCCAAACCTAAAAACACGGCGTCTATAGAATGACATTGTTTCCCTGGCTGTGTCATATGCGAACTCCAAAACAAACAGACCCTGCTCCTAAATAGTCTGTTGAGACTCACTCTCTGTACAGGATATGAAACTGTTGAATGGGTTACAGCAATGTTTGGCACACTCCACAAGTGTTGGTGCACAACAGACCATGGGAACTATTGTCTTATAAGCCTAATAAGCCTGATCTGCAAGGCCATGGAGTCCATCATTATGGAACTCATAAACAGAGCTATTGGGAGCCTACAAACACCCAACTCTACCCATTTTGGTTTGGTCAGGGGAAGATCATGGTTCCTAAACCTGCTGGACAGTTTTCAAGGCAGTCACCCAGGACATACATCAATGAAATGAGCTACACATGGCCTACATAGACCTTGAAAAGCCCTTTTCCAACATCCCACACACATGTCGTATCCACAAAATCAACAACCTGTGCATAAACATGTATGTCATCTGATGGATTGCCAACTGGGGCACAGATAGATCCCACAAGGTAAGAACTGTGGTCTCCCTGTTGGACTGTAAGCTGGTAACAACTACTGTTCCCCATGGCTCAGTCCTGGGACCCCTTCTGTCTGGTGTATACTTTTTAGAAATACAGTCAAACACATGAGGGCTATGGTTAGCAAAGTTTGTGGATGACTGAAAAAAGGTTGTCATAATTGATGTTTGGGACAACAGAGACATCCTTAAAAAGGGTCTCAGTCAGACAGATGTGGTGTCAAAATGATGGCCTCAAGCTACAGTTATACAAATACCACATAGGTGCCAACACCCTAAATATGGAGGTAATAATAAGGGATCTATGGACACATGTGGATAGTCATCTCTACTTCCAGAAACACATTCACAAAGTGGTTAGAAAATCATGCTATGTGTTCCCACAAATAGCCATGGTCTTTGCATGTAGGTCAAAGGAGGTTCCCTCTACTCATCAGTCATCAGACACATCAGAGAGTATCACAGCACACTTGCAATGAATCTGACTAGGCACCTTCAGCAGCTGGAAAGACCACTGAAGTACCTCAACAAGAGGATTACTGGCCTCAAACAGTTGTCCCATGCAATAAGACTGAAGTTAACTCAATCTGTATTCTGTTGCATACTATCTACTCAGGCGATCTCTGCCCAACAGACAGGTCCATGTCCAATGCAGAACTGATGTACATGCGCCATCTGAAGTAAACCCAAGCTCACTGTGCCATATGCTCTATGGATATCATCATCACAACAATAAACAGAACATGTTGGAGGGATACATTACTAACTCACAGACTTCCCTTGCTTTGGAACAGGCTCCCAACCTCAAAACACTCCAGCTTTACTATGTCCCATATTGCCTACTCAGAGGTGATCTCTGCCTAACATACAAAGCTATGCTAAACACAGAGCTGTTGGACATGCTCCACTTAAAGAAATCCCAATCCCTCCGAGCTTCGGCCCCAAACCCAGACCGAAATACAAAAGGAGGGGGTGTATCCATTTTCATAAAGGATACCCACACCTCCAGGTTAGTGGCACAGCACGAGGCCTCAGAGACCATCCAAGTGCAACTAACAGTGGGCAAAGCTGCTTATCAGATCATAGCTTGCTACGGATCACCTACCTTGTCTCAAGACCCTCACTCAGCATTCCTGAGAACACTGGAAAATATAAAGGTCCTACCAAACACCATGATATTAGGAGATTTCAACTACCCAAACACTGACTGGGAGAATTACTCAAGTGCAAACTCCTTTGCCCAATGCTTCCTAGAGTTTATAAACTCAAATGCCGTGGAACAGCTGGTCACCACGCCCACTAGAGGTGACAACATACTGGACCTGATCATCACCAACATGGAGGATCAGTGTTCCACACCAGAGGTAAACCCCTCGCTGGTAAGATCAGATCATAAAGTAATCACACTGGACATTCACATCCCGACCCCACCCCCAGTCAAGGAAGCCACTGTAAAAAACTTTTCAAAAGCAAACTTCACACTTCTCAAGACTGAAGTGGAAAGTTTCAAAGCCCCCTTGCTATAGGATAATGCTATCCAATCCACAGAATCATTTACAAGTGCATTCTATGAGCATCTACAGGGATGCATGGATTGAGCCATCCCAAGTAAAACCAAGACTTACTCCTCCAAACAGAGGAAAACAGTCTGGTGGTCCTTGGTCATAAATAAGCTATACAACAGAAGGAGGAAACTACTACATGATAGAGCAAAATTCCAAAAAGGAAAGGCATCACTGATCATTATTAGCAAGAACCTACGATTGCTCATAAAAATCATCCAAGGTCAGTTTCTAAAGAAAAATTGCCAAGGAATCTAAAGATAACCACAAAGCCTTCTTTAGCTATATCAAACATTTAGGTGGCAACTCTCAGATATGCTCTGAGCTACTGCAAAATGGCAAAAAATACACTGAACCAACTGACATTGCCAACATCCTGGCGGACAAGTTCAGTGCAAACTTCACCCCTCCACCCCCAAAAGGGCTCGTGTCCATCCCAGAAGAATGCAGAGCCTCAGACATGATGGACATGCAGGTAAAAACAGCCCTCTCCAAAGCTAAGAACACAGCATCAATGGGACCGGATGGTGTCCCAGGCTGCATCTTACATGAGCTCCAAAAGGAACTAAACCCTCACCTAAATTCACTGTTCAGACTCAGCCTTACCACAGGCTATGTACCCAAAGAATGGTGTACAGCAACTGTCATCCTGCTCCACAAAGGTGGTGCCACAACAGAACCTGGAAACTATCACCCTATAAGCCTGACCAGCCTGGTCTGCAAAGCTATGGAGAGAATTATCATGGAACTCATAAACAGAGACATTGGGAACCTCCAGACACTGGACCCTACCCAATTCAGCTTTGTTAAAGGCAGATCCTGCCTCCTAACCCTAGTTGACTTCTTTGAAACAGTCACCAAGGCCATAGATGAAGGGAAGGTAGTCCACACAGCCTACCTGGACCTCACTAAGGCCTTTGACAGCATTCCCCACTCTGGCATCATAGACAAGCTTACCAGCTTGAGCATTAACCCCTATGTCATGAGATGGGTGGCCAACTGGCTCATGGATAGAACACACATGGTCAGAGTTGTGGGTGCCATGTCCGACTCTAAACCAGTCACAAGTGGCGTCCCACAGGACTCGGTCCTGGGACCCCTGCTATTCAGTATATACTTCTCTGAGGTACAGGCAACCATGGGAGGACTATGGCTGACCAAGTTCACAGATGACTGCAAACTGGGGGCCATAATCGACTCTCCAGCTGACAGACATCCTCCAGAAGGGTCTAACAGACAGATACCTGGTGTCAAAACCATGGCCTCAAGCTGAATACCAAAAAATGCATAGTCATCCCCTTTGGAAAAAACAAAGTGCCCAAGAATCACCACATAGGTGGTAATCCACTAGGTACGGAAAATTAATTAGGGACCTGGGGACCCAGGTAGATAGTAACCTCTCCTTTGATAATCACATTGCCAAAGTGGTTAGAAATTCCTTCTATGTAGCCCACCTTATCACAAAAGGGTTCACCTCTAGATCAAGAGAGGTCAATGTGCCCCTCTACTCATCACTCATTAGGCCCATAATAGAGTACAATACCCCATTTGGTATGTACCTTAATCGGCACATGCAACAGCTGGTAAGAACACAGAAGTACCTCACCAAGAGGATCATGGGCCTCAAAGAGATGCCCTATGCAGCTCGACTAAAGAAACTCCAGCTCTACTCGGTTGCTTACTGCCTGCTCAGAGGTGATCTATGCCTGACGTATAAGGCCATGTCCAACCCGGAATTAATGGACATACTCCACCTCAAGAAAACCAAATCTCTTAGAGCCACATGCTCCAGTGAATTAAATCTCAGCACAGCAATAAACAGGACGTGCTGGAGGGATAGATTTCTGTCCCAGAGACTTCCCTCGTTTTGGAATAGAATCCCAGTTTATGTTAGGCGGAGCCCCTCGCTGACTCTCTTCAAGAGGAATCTTGATGAGTGAATGGGAAATTGTAAATTTACTCCTGGGATCACTTCAGTGGCCCTGCTAGACAGAGGCCCAGGAAACTACTTTAAAAGGGAGGCAAAAGCCAACACATTCTGGCTATGCTTATAAATGCCCTTGGGCAGATAGCCTAGTACCTACCTATGAACCTACACGCTCTAGGGACCTAAACCTTGTCACCACAATAAACAGAACATGCCGGAGGGATAGATTCCTGTCCCAGAGACATCCCATACTCCAGAATAAACTACCTGTCTATATCAAACAAAGCTTCTCATCAGCACTCTTCAAGAAAAATCTTGAGGATTGGATGGGAAATAGGAAATTCACCTTGGGGATCACTTCTGTGTCTCTGCTCAACAGTGGCACAGGAAAATACATTTCCTGGGTGGCAAAAGCCAGGGTACCTTTTTGGCTGGGCTTGTATAGGCCCCAGGGCCGATAGCCTAGTACCTACCCATGAACTTATGAAACTATGAACCTTTGAGCCTTGCCTAAAAAAGGTAATATGGGGACAGCAAGAGCCTTGGCCAGTATTCAGAAGACAGGTGCAAACCATCTGTAGCGAAGCAACGAGGCTTGTCTATCATGTCATCACAGGCAGACAGAGACTGGATCCCCTTTGAATGACACCAGAAGCTCAGCCAATTGTTGAAGTTTATCATCTTTCTGTTATATTGCAGTATCATGTAGGTGAAGGTAAGATGCTACTCAAGGTCAGGGTCATACCAGCCTGGGCTACATGATCATAGAGCTAATATATATCTCTTGTCATGTTGTCCTGGGAGGCATGTCTCAGATCATTCACACTGACATGTACAAAGAACACTTCATATATGTACCTGTTCTGGAGTGATGTAACTGCTTGTGTTATGTGGCGGATCATAGCACCTGACAGACAACTGACAGTAACCTTCCCCTTGTCCAGCCGAGTGAGTGGAACATCTGTGTGCCTGACTATGAAGTCACCTATTACTAGTGTGTTGGGTATGTTGTTTTGTCTTAGGGCCTGTTGTGAGACACACTGCTTTGGTGTATTATGTGCTTTCTGGCGTGTGCTTGGAGGTGCATGCTGCTTGCTTGTCTGCTTAGGGGGACACTCTCTCTTTTTCAGATTAATATTTGTATTCTCCGTGTACGGTCATATGTGTGTGTTTTGCTGGTGCTTATATTGTAGGTCTATGTGAGACAGTTGACATTGTGGTTGTATGACCCTACTCCTCCTGACTGTATTGTCCAGTACTGGGTTGACAGAGCTTAGCCACCGGTTTGACCCTGTGTGTGCCAGCTGTGGTGCATCAACCCATATATGATATGGTCATGGCCTATGCATACAATACACTCACAATATACCTAGTATGATAAGCCTGCTGAGGTTAGCAAATGTGAAAAAAAACCTTTGGGCAACCTGTCAGCAAGTAATGTCTGTATTGCACCCTGTAACTCCATAGTGCTTGCTGAAGTGTAAAGACATACTTAGTTTGGATTAAGAATACCCCACTTGCCAACTGTGTGTTTGTGTGTGTGTGTGTGTGTGTGTGTGTGTGTGTGTGTGTGTGTGTGTGTGTGTGTGTGTGTCTGTCTGTCTGTCTGTCTCTCCCTGGGGAGAGAGCAACCTTTTTGGAGACTACTCACACCCCTTAAAAGTGGTATACTCATCTTTGTCATCTGATGATGTCACCATCCTACAAATAAACCTGTGGAAAAAAGAATTTCCAGTAATGTGTACAGCATGTCATGTAAATGCATGCTGCTGTAATATCCTAATAAAGTTAGATGGGGGTTTGAATCCTGCACTTGCCAACTGTATGAGAGTGTGTCTGTTTCCCTGGGGAGGAGCAACCTTTTTGGAGACTAATCACACCCCTTAAAAGTGGTATACTCATCTTTGTCATGTCTGATGATGTCACCATCCTACAAATATACCTGTGGAAAAGAAAGCCCCAGTTATGTGTATAGCACATCATGTAAATGCATACTGTTGTAGTAGCATAATGTAGTTAAGTAGGGGTTCAAATCCTGCACTTGCCAGCTGTGTGTGTCTCCCTGGGGAAATGCAGCCTTTTTATAGAATACTCACACCCCTTAAAAGTGGTATACTCATCATTGTCAAGTCTGATGATGTCACCACCCTACAAATATATCTGTGGAAAAGTGAAATCCCAATAATGTGTATAGTGCATTGTGTAAAGGTGCACTGTTGCAGAATCATAATGTAGTTAGGCAGGTGTTTGAATCCTGCACTTGCCCACTGTGTGTGTGTGTGTGTCTCCCTGTGGCAAAGGAATCTTTCTGGAGAATACTCACACCCCTTAAAAGTGGTATACTCATCTTTGACAAGTCTGATGATGTCACCATCCTACAAATATACCTGTGGAAAGATAACATTCCAGTAATGTATATAGCGCGTCATGTAAATGCATAGTGCTATAGTATCATAATGTAGTTAGGAAGGAGTCTGAATCTCACACTTGCTAACTGTGTGTGTTCCAGGTGTGTGACACCGTTGGCCAATGTGGCGTGGGTTTTGATTTTTATAGTGTATGACATATCACAATGACAACTGTATGTGCATTACACATGTAAGGTAACTGGGGGGAAAATCCATATACATACATGTGACCTCAATTATTTCATAGGTGGGTACTCTGCTTTCTCCATGAATGCATCTGTTATCTTTGCCAAAGCATGCTGGCACTTTCCAGACCTTAGGTCACTTCTGTATGCTTGTGACAAGCTTAGCCACTGCAGTGATCCCTGGGCTACATCTTCTGTTTCACATCCACTCATCACGGTTTCTATTGAAGAGTGTGAGTGAGGGTTTATGCTTGAGATATATTTGAAACCTGTTCCAAATCAAGCAAAGTCTGGCAAAGATGACTAATCATTATAGGTGTGCAGCAACCTCTGTGGATCTGCATGCAAACCCTTTATTGCTTCTGTGCTCCACAGAAGGATTTCCAAAACCCTTTGGTAATGTGATTATCAAAGGAGAGATGACTAAACACATGGCTCTATGTATACATTAGTACCTGCTCCACATTTTAGGGGCTACTACCTATGTGGTACTCTGGGGATACTTTGTTTCCTAAAAGTGGATAACTATGCTTTCTTTGGCTTATAGCTCTACAGCATGAGTTTGACACCAGGTATCTGTCTCTATGATACCCTTTTGGAGGATGTATGTGTGTCATCTGGAGAATAAAGTATAGCCCACAGTATGCATTTTCATCAAACGTGGGCAGACATATCCCTACTGTGTTTGCTTGTACCTAAGAAAGCTATATGCCAAACAGGAGTGGTCCCAGGACTGAGTACAGGTGAGTACCACTTGCTACTGGCATAGAATAGCACATGGAGGCTGCAAATGTTACTGTATCCTACATTTGTGCATCAGTTGTCAAGCTATCATCTAACAATCGTTTATGGTCAGTCTGTTGAGGTTATGTATAATACCAGAATGTGGGATGGGTATGAATTGCTGGTGAGCTTAGCTGTGTTTACCTCCCCTCCATCACCTATAGCCTAGTTAACTGGCTTGAAGTCTACTAGATGTAGGAGCCATGATCTGGCCTTTAGAGAACCTAAGTGGGTATGGTGCAGTGTTTGCAGGTTAATAATGTCTCTGTTAATGAGTCCCATAATGCTGTGCTCCATAGCCTTCCAGATAACATTTGTCTGGCTTATAGGGTGAGAGTTTCCAGGATCTGTTGTAGTTCTACCCTTAATCAATTTATGTTAACATTTGCACAGGGTGTGATGATGGTGGACAGGTTTAAAAATAAGTATATCAGAGGGTCAGGCCAGGTTTGAAGGTTAGTAGACCAAGCCAGAGAGGCAGGATTAAGTTGGTTTGTACATGTGTTGAGGAAGGATGCAGAGTATATTGTGAAATAGATGCTAAGGATGAAGCCGCCAGGTAACAGGAAAAGAGGAATGCCTAAGATGAGGTTTGTGGCTGTGGTGAGAAAGGACATGCAGGTGGATGGTGTGATAGCTCAAGATGCAGAGGGAAGGAAGAAATGGAACAGATGATCTACTGTGGTGACCCCTAATGGGAGCATCCGAAAGGAGAATAAGAAGAAGACGTTGTAGCTCAACCCTTGTGGACTATGAACACCATTACCATGTGTCATTCCACAAGTATGTAACCTGTATAGAGGCTGCATCTGAATAGAGTGTTTAGGTGAGTGGTGACTTCATATGTCAGCTTCTGTATGACACAGCCAGGAACACTGTCCAATACCATTGCCACTGTGGTTTGGACTTTGGTAAAGAGATGTTTTAACTAGAGTGTCTGTGAATCATCAGGTTTTACATTCTTCAGGTCTGGAAATGTGGCCCTTGTGTAACAACAGGGTGGTGAAATCCGCATTCAAACTGTCTGACAAGGAATTGGTAATGTCAGTCAGATAAGTTTACTTTGCGACTATTTACATTAACTGTGACCCGATCTGTGATTTCCCCTGTAGATTATAAACAACACTAAAGAAAGCTTTAGTGCTGTCTTTGGAATCTTTGCCATTTTGTGTTTTGAAGCTTGCCTTGTATGTTTTTTGAGGGATTGTATTTTCCCAATGATACTAACCAGAGAGGTTATCCCTTCTTGGTATGTAACTCTTTTTTGGTACAACTTCACACCTTCTATTATATATTTAGTTTATGGCAGGGGTCCATGACACTAATGCACTTTTACTGTATAAGTTATAATTTATTGTGCTTGTGATAGCACGGTCCATGCAACCCTGTGGGTGAACAGTGTGCATTACTAAAGGATTATGCAGCTGGGACAGTGTTAACCTTAGTAATGCAAACCAATGACAGATAGCAACAACAGCATCACCCACAGCACAGTGTCAACCCATGTCATACACACACATGCGTACTCAAGTACCAAAATGTGTCTAGTACAATGCATACTGGCCACCAATAGAAACTATGGAGTGTTAATACTGGCCAATACAGGGCATATCATCCTGCCCATGTAGCCAATATGCATGTACATGCAGACAGTGCACCTCCACCATGTTCACAAATGGACACCTGCAAACCTGTGTTGCACACACCCCACACTTTCTGTCCACTGTATAATGCATGCTGACACAACTACACACATTAGCCAAGTGGCACATGGGCAAACAAAACACAATTGGAATAAACACTGGTGAAAACAATGCAACATTGCTAATTACAGCTTTAATGCATCATGCCTGCTCAGCTACACCTTCAAGGATATCATTACACTTTACTGTTGACAATATGCTACACATCCAAACATTGCTATACTTTATTAAAGTCACCCTGTACATCAGCACCATGTTAGCCTGTTCCTGCATCAATGTTACAGATGACAGGAGGTGACACAGGTTTCATCATATGCACAGGGTGTGTTGTTGGTTTGCCAGAGGCCTACACTGGGCCATACAATCGATAAGTGTGTATGACTGTGTGTGTGAGGGCCATGAGTACTGTTATGGGCCAATGTTGATGTAATGTCTGCGTGTATGTGTTTGCCCTAGGTTTCTGGTTTATGTGTGTGTGTCTGCATGCACACCGTTCCACCATGTGGCTGCCATATATGGTGATTTGTGAGACAGCTACAGACTGTACCTGGCAGGCTTTACAGATCACCGTCTCTGGCCACGGATATGGAACCTGTGCCTGGCAGGGGTGCTACAGACAGTATCAGGTACTAATCTAGATTGGGTACTATCTGAAGAGGTTGACATATGTCCACTGAATCCAGGTCCCTGCTGTGACTGGCCAGAGCCATGTGCACATGGTCTGCTAGGACAGTCTATGGACAGCCCCCCCAACATTGCTGGGGCTGGTACCAGCACTACGGGAGTGGCTGTGACTAGCTGGATATCCATGGTGACCTCCAGCTGCTGATGTTGCTGGCATATGCCCACATCGACGTCTCAACTGTCCCACACTGTCCTGACACATGGACATGACATCGTGAAGGACATCCAATGTCTCACCCCAATGTCTATCAATCACCTAAGTGTAGTTACGTATGGCACCTGCTAGGTCATGGATACTGTCATTTATAGAGGTGTTATGAGCCCTCTGTGCCCTTAGTCCCTGTCTGGTGTACCACTCCATTCATGTCTGTGCCTCCATGACAGCCTGGAACATGCATGTGGTAGAAAGAGGTGTGGCACGTCTGCCAGGGGCATGATGACCAGCAGTGCTCTGATAAGAATCCCTGGGCATCTGCCAATGTGATACTGTTCCAGACATCTGGCTATGGCTGCTGTGTCCTGATACATGTGCCATAGATACCACACTGTCCTGACCAGTGCCAACCGTACACTGTCCCTCAGCTAAGGGCAATGGTGATGATGGATGTACAGGCAGTATGACTGTGTGCATGGATGGGGTGGAGAATTGTGTACTGTCAATTGGTGGCCCAACAACAGACCCTGACAAATCTGCCTGTGCCTCAACACACCTATCCTCATCATCACTGTCTGTCTCAGTGACATCAGGTTCCCAGCTGTACTGAACCAGCCCCACCTCGGCACCTGTGAGAGGAAAACAGGAAACACACTTTCAGACCTGAACATGACTTCAGACCACATGCGCACATGCACACATGCACACATGTGCACATGCGCACATGCACACATGCACACATGCACACACACAAAAATACACTCCTCCCTAAAGCAGGCACACACAACACCAGCAATCTCAGAACATACACAATAGCAGGTGATGGTGGGGTACAGTATCACAAGCAAAACAGTCATATCACACATGTCAGCATGCAGGACATGTGTTGCTCAACAGCATGCAGTGCAAGTGTAGACAGTTATTGTTACTAACAGTATACATGGCTTTGATGCATGTGTTTTGCTATTAGGTGATGGGCCTCCCCCTGGAACACAATGCATACATGGACACAACATTGCTGTGCAGGTATTCATAACCCTGTAATGTACTGTGCACCATAACTCACAGGTGTACATTCCATTGCTGGATGTGTATCTGTGTGTCAGATAGGTATCCAATGCTGATTACAGTCTATGTGTCTTTAGCAAATAATTGTGGACACATTTTTAGCACATGCATGATGAGTATTCACACATCATCAGTGGTGCATGGATAATTGATAGAATACCATTCGGCCACATACCCAATGTACGGTACTTATGGTGAGTGTAGATCATATTGTGGACATGCCAGTCTCATCCATGACATGGCATGCTAAAACACAACTGCATATTTAAACACTACACATACCCAATGTGTGTCATATGACCTAGCCACTCAATAGCATCACAAGACATATATGTGGCAGTTGTGCAAATGGTGATTGGTATGCATATTGTTTAGAGGTGCATATGTGTGCACACACGCAACATTAAGATGTATAGCAATGAAAGCTATGTGTAGTTCTGTGGTTACAATAACTGGATGGGGTATAGTACCATAGGCCATCATCATGAAGCATCATGTGGTCACTCAAGGCTACAAATGTTTCCCAAACCAGCACTAATCATGCTGTGCCAGAACTGTACTACCTTGGCTACATTCACCATTTCACAACCAGTTGTTATGTGAGTTTGTAAGGAGGCCAATAAGGAGCATTCCCTGACATGAATGTGTAGTGTGTTGCAGAGTGTTTAAATGTCCCATGATAGGCCTCTACCCCTCAGGTATATTATGTGCAATGTGTGGATGAGATTTTGGATACTGGAGTGTATCTATACAGAGGGTTTGGGAACCCTTTATGTGTAGTATGTTAAAATGCTCTGTGTATGACATAGATGTGTATGTTATGTGCATGTTGAGTATCAACTGTGCCTATCCAATGGTCACTACAGTCTAGCCACATTTGTTTGAGATGGTCTGGGTATTGCATGTGTTTGAGGCAGCTAATCACATTAGTGAGATGTGTGTGCTCTTACAGCAAATATGCACAGTATGCATTATGGGTAGGTGTGTTACATGTGTATATGGCCTACACCTTAACTATGACATGCACGTTTTATTTACAATAATAAATGTAGAACACACTGACCAGCATCTGTCCGCTGCCTTGATGTCACCCCAGAGGGACCTACATAGAGATGAGACAGTTTGTCAGTGGCCACAACTGTGGCATTGCTACTGTGTGTTTGCAATCTTACAGTACAACAACAGTTTACATTCACAGGGCTACAGATTATGTTCCAAATTATCGGTATTGCACAACAACAGGCTACACATCTTTGAACGACACACTCCACGTCTCACATATTGCATGATCTACCAATACAGATAACAGTAGTCTACAGATATGCCATGTTAACTGCATGCTCCATGTGTGCTTGCTGGGTGGCTCCAACCTCCATCATGGTATATGTCTGCTGCCAGATGCCACTAGGCTCAGGAGCAGCTCCTCCACTCTGGTGAGGGGGCTGGATATTAACACCACCTCCTGTTGCAAGCTGTTGTCTACGCACATCAGCAGCATGCTGATGGACATGTCTGAGAAGATCACTGCAGTGGTGGCGTACCTGCTCATATGTCCGGTTATGCAGGCCTACCTCATTTACCCTGTGGACGACATCTTGCCACATTGCAGTATGCTCTTGCTGGTCCTGGCTGGTTCGTCAGAACATGAGATGGTAGTGCTGAATCATACTGCTAGTAATTATATCATCTTCAGCACTACTGTAACTGGGGTTCCTGCAATGGGCCATGATCCCTGGAAGACATAAATACAAAAATATGTCTGAGCAAGTCATATGGCACATTTAACATTATACAGTACAGATATCACTGAACTGTCATATATAGCAACCTATTAGCTAACCGACAGTGAAGCACTGTAACTGCCACTTATCACTGCTCACCCCACAACTGCTTGAAAGTGCCTTGCTCACTCTCTATCTAATGAACCATGTTCTGCACAGCAACAAAATAAAATCATTATATAAGACTATACAAGAGTACCTGACACACTGTATGCAACACAATGCACCACCTAGCCACAGCAGATATACATCAAGCTGATGTGTAAATAAATATATCATCCATCACAATCAGTGTAAGGTCCAGTAAATGTATTACTATTATACCACACAACTTGTTAATGGCAAACCCATGGAGAAAATATGTGCACAATTGGGAATATAGGTCGCATACTGCTGTAGTACACTATGCATGTTGCTAGATACGCAGTTATATGATTTACCACACATATGTCAAAGGACATGTTACAGACATACCCACACATACATCAGACATAATTACAGGACACAAAGGTATGACAACCCAGATAAGCTTTCAGTGTGTACTATACAGTACTGTGTGTCAGTAATTACACAACCTTAATCTTGAAAAATGGAATCTGTGATGAATACAGGGACCACACTAAACAGTGGATGCAAGCAATGTGGACATACACCATATTTTGCTGTGCAGGCCCAGAGTTTCAAGTAGTACTACATTACACATAGGATTTGGATTCAACATTGGTACCAATCAATAATCATAGATGTAGTGCTTTAGCCTCCAATGACACACCCTAGTTAAAACCAAGGGACTTAATCACACTGTATTCAATAGCACTTGTTCTGCCTAGCAACAGAATAGACAGC
This sequence comes from Protopterus annectens, assembly GCF_019279795.1. Taxonomy (NCBI): domain Eukaryota; kingdom Metazoa; phylum Chordata; order Ceratodontiformes; family Protopteridae; genus Protopterus; species Protopterus annectens. Next base: position 494,565,562 of record NC_056731.1, read on the forward strand.
TTTTGCTAGGATCAAAGCAAGGACCCATAATGCCATGACATAAACAGTTTCCCACTAAGTTATCCCACAGATACATATCCTTGACGTATTCACAAACATATTGACCATCACAGTCAGTCAACAGTACAGAGAATCTATTGCAACAAGTATATGTAGGTGTGTATGAGTATATATAACTATATATATATATATATATATATATATATATATATATATATATACATACATATACACATCCATTGGTCTACATATACATATATATGTAGGCACATATACATTTCACCTTTCATAGTGAGAATATCAATTATACAAAGGATGTAAGGTGTACAGTAATGTAACAAAATCGCAGAGTCTTGGGATAAATGCATTGAAGGTGTTCATAGTCCAGGTAGCTTTAGCAGGCCTTACTGGCTTCAACATTGCAAACTGAACAAACCACCCACAGTGTTTAACCACCACATGTCATATACCAGCACTATATGCTGTCTTGTTTGTAACACACTAAAACCTACATACAAATATGTGCATACTAACCTTCGCCAACATATATATCTCCACCCTTCACAAACAGTTGCAATATGTCCCCTGCTCTATGCACATATACAGATGTGAATATATATGACACATATATATTTCTCCATATGTATGTGGCATACACACACAAGGTCCACACTGTTGTAAGTCCCTGAACCTCACAGCTGAACTGCTGGGCCTTGCTGCAACACAAACAGGTGTCACATATGAACACACACTAACATTAGGGGAGGTATATATGGCTACATATACTAGATAAGCATACTAGACTGCTACAGCAGTTGCCAGTGCTAAACTATACTTTAATATGACTATCATGCATGTGTTGTTCTGTCACACCCATGTTTATATAATGTCAGCACTAATCCCCCCAACAGCCATTGGCCACACTACAGTACAGAACACAGATAACATGGATCAGATCTTTGACATTTAATGCTGAGCTACACATTTCACAGGTATGTCCCACTGCTCACATGTACACACAGTATTGTCCATAGCAGTAGTTAAGCAGAACATCTGTGCATAAAGAAGTACTGCTGCCACATATGAATGGTTCACATTATGTAGACTATTCTTCAATAACATCTACTACATGCCAGTAAATACATATGTGTCACATACCTTTCCTTTGTATGATTTGGTAATATTTCTTTTTCTTTTTCTTTTTCCTTTTCTCTGTCTCTCTCTCTTGCTCTCTGTCTCTCTCTCTGTCAGTCTCTGCAATAGAGTGATTGAGTTTGTTGGCAGAGTTTGCTGCCTGCTTTTGTAGGAATTTGCACATGAGCATGTGATGGCCTCTGCACCAATTAGTGGCCACCATTTGCTAATTGCATACAGCCTGCTGTGTAGTAATTGCAGTAATCACTGTCATAGCAACCCAGTACTATAAATTGCTAACTCATGTAGGCGTAGCCCTTTCAGCTTTCCAAGATGGAGATCATCCTTGTTTGCTGTGGACATCATTGTTTAAGACAGAAGGTTGGTATAGTTCTTATATCAGAAGCCAGGGGTATAGCCAGATATTTACATTTTGTACTCAGACCTAATGTTGCTGCTTCCAGTACCCACTTGTCAGTGTAGAAATGTATTCACCCCTCAAAATGCAACCCCAAGATACATGGAAAGATGTACTTTCTTTTCAACTGTCACAATTAACTGCCATACAAAGCTAGTTATGGAGATGTATTCCTTTGGCACAATAATTGTTTGTGAACTGCTATGCTGTGAATATTCATTTACTCAGTTCTAAACAGTTTGTGCTTTTTTAGTGTTGACATTAGCACAAGCTGCTTAGAAAAACTGGACACATTTCAGTACTGTGAGTATGCTTACCTACATCCTTGGTAGACCCAGCACACACACAGGTATATTCTACATTTGGGTAGGGTTGCAGAAGTACAGAGAGCGTAAGTAGTATTGTGTGGATTTTATCTTGCTGGACTTACAGGTTTGCTGTGCACATGTCAGTTTATCAAGGCAAGTAGTCTGTCTACGTAGCTCCCAACTGTGGACCTATCCACATGATAGCCAGAGAATAGCCTGTTATTTTTTGTCTGTGCACCACACATGTCTTTTCAGCAATAGAGCAATGGCATTCTTACAGTTGGTTACTACCAGTACATGGCTACATCCATTTGTATTTCAGTGTTGTATTCCCACATAAGGGTATGCTTCCGAAACACCTTCCAAAGCTATTTGCACAGTGTGTAACACCAGAAAGGCTGATATGTCTCTGTGTTTCTACCTCTGCCAGACCTCTCAATCACTCGGGTACATATTTGAACAGACTCAGGGAAAAGTCAAGAAAAAGTCAGGGACAGTCAGGGACACCTTTAAAACATTCGTGCCATTAAGTTGAGACATTGAGAAAATCAGAGCATATGAATTAATACACATTTTCTGAAGTAAAAGAAGTGTCTAACTCTTAATAATTGTCATTATTCATTAAGTGTAATTCACCACCTTTCTGGCCAAAGTCAGTAGTTTTTGGAGGGATTCAGAGGGACAGAGCTAAAATGTGTTTCGAAATCAGGGACATCCCTGAAAATTAGGGACAGTTGGGAGGTATGGCCTCTGCCCTAAACAGATATGCCAGTATTTGTCCTGCTGTGATACTATGTGGGGTTGTAAAGTGATGGTGTAACATTATGTCCTGCTAGAATGGCTGCTTCTCTTATCACAGTCATGTAATGTAATCCCACAACTGTTGGTCAACATCCACAGAACAAGTTGTGTGGTATGGTATTCCTATTTTTCCTTTACATTCACTCATTCTGATGCATGATATATTTATTTAAGCACCAACTTGATGTATATCTACCATGGCTTAGTGATACTTCATGTTGTGGAGTGTGTGCAAGGTCCGGGGTTCGAGACTGACAGAGGTGTTTTATTTTGCTCCTGAGCAGAACAAGAGCCCTCACATACAGAGTGACTAAGGCACTTTTAAGCAGTTGTAAGCGGGTTTGCTCAGGTTTGCGCATTGTTTAGCCAAGCGCAAACTCACGCAAACCCGTTAACTGCTGCTTAATAGTGCTTATTCCCATTAACCCCCGCCCTCATTTCTTTGAAAGAAAAGAAAAATGGGGAGATAGGAAAGTGGTGAAAAAGGGGCACAAAGAGGGAAAGATGGTATGGAAAATAGCTCGGGATGTGCAGTACGGGTGTAGGGAAGGTCCATAGCTGCCCATTTCTTCAACAGCAACAGCTGTGCATATGCAATAAATTTGGAGGGAGATATGAAACCTTCAACCCCTGAAAGAGGGGTGAGGACAACAAAGTATGTTGTAATGCCAATTAAATAACATTTCATGTGTCCAGTGGACATGTGTGCAAAATGGGCAGCTATGTATGGGGCGTAATTTTTTTTTTTGGAGCAGATTTTTTTTTTTCAGGTGAGAATGGAATGTGGCATAGGGGAAGTAGGTATATTTGGGGAGGTAGGTTGGGGAGGTAAACAGACAAGACAAACAAGATGAATACAGGGACGGTATATGACACATGTGGTGGGTGAACACCTTTGATGGGGAGGGATGTTTGGAAATCGCAAGCCCATGAACCCCCAGATGGAAACAGTGGGACTGAGGTCCCCATCCATGGGCAGTCACCACTGCACCTTCATGACCCAGAAGGTGGCTGTGCTGGGGGCTGTGTAGGAGGGGCAGGCTGACTCAGGAGTGGCGCCACTCGAGCCTCAAGCTGGCGTAGAGGTACTGCAACAGAACATTCAATCTCGCTATGCACCACAGCCCGGACCGTTCGAAGGGTGATAGGTGGCTCTCCTCCACCCGCGCTTGCACGGGGGGGCCGAGCCCCATTCCCTGCAGTGCTTCCACCCGAAGGTGGCACAGGGCCAATGGAGGAGGAAGTCCCAGGCTGGGCACCAGATCTGCTGGTGCCAGGTGCCATGGCCAGCTGAGGTGAGACAGGTGGGTCCTCTGGGACCAGCCTTCCCATACGAACTATGTTTTGGAGAGTTTAATAAAGATATGGGTTAGTAACAGTCAACAGCATTCCCAATTAGTTATAACAGCATGCAGAAGTATTCCCATTAACCCAACACACCAGATTTTCAACAGTTGAAAAGCAAGCATAACACGTGTATATATAGAACAATAGTGGACATTACAACAGCATGCAGGTTGAACTGATGGCAACAGGCCACCAATATTGTGGTATATTAACAGGGCACATGCATAAAATAAATGCAAATATTTATAAACCAATAGGACATATGTCACAACAAATGTTTTGAGATTAGACATACCAATTGAGGTGTGGAATTGCATTTTTTATGCACATACAGTAGGGTGGAAAACGATAGCTAAATTAACAACTTATATATCCTTCTAGTTTTCACTACATTCCTATTAACTTCAGTTATATGTCCCTTACATGTATTATTACACTACCCAATGTCCTTATATTGTGCAATTGGATTTTGCTAGATCATTATATACATGAGCTGTATCTTACATACAAACTGTCCAAGCTGCAGATGTTACTGCTACATATTTTGAGAGCTGCTCACACACACACTACTGCTAAGATGGTACACTGACAGCTCTACTTTCATATAATTATCTAGATATGTTCAGGTGAAGGTATCAGTTATATGTTAACAGCTCCCTACATTTCTGGCAGCACACTGACATTTCTGGGGAACACAATACCAAGCTACTCATGTGCCAGATTAACCTGTACATGCTGGGCATGAACCAACAGTTGAGGGCTGTAAATATGCATAAAAGCTACTGGCACTCCCTTCATCCACGTTATATGGGTCTACCCAAGTGTGGGTTGACACTGCTTAATACAACACTACTATTTGTAGCATGCAACAGTACAACAGCATATCAAAGAAAATGACACAGACGCACTCCAGGAATTATACATTTATTAAAGGATTATTACACCTTTATTTATTGGGTTAAAACACTTTTTGAAGGCTCTCTCATTTATTTTTTATAACAGTACATACAGAATAATTACTAACTTGCCTGATGATGCAGCCTTTGCAGCCTATCTTCATGGGCTTGCTGATTCATAGCCTGGACACCTGCAGCTGTGAAGTAAATGCAGTGATATTGAGACATACCCATCCATAGTATAGACAAGCATAGCAATTCTTAACTACTTAATACAATGGCTACTTACTCAGTACTGGGGCATTAGGCATCACACGGGATTCCTGGATCCACTGGTCCAGTTGATCCTCCCTACGTCGCTTCAGGTCAGAATAATGGTGCCTGACCTGCTCACCAGTCCGAGGAACAACAGCGACACTGGTGAGATCACGAGCAAGACTGTTCCAGGCCTCCGTTTTATATTGGGTACCAGGTACTGGCCCCACGGGAGTCTTTCTTCATGATTGTCGACAAGGAGCCAAACCATTACTTTGGACTCCTCAATGCCCCAGTGTTGCACTCTAAATCGAGTGCCTTCTCCAACACCAGTCATGCTGACTGCAGAAGGAAGCTACAACCAGTTCTAGCAAGTATTCTCACCTGTGGAGCTTAACTATGCCTCGTTTCCTGCACTTATTTGTGATTGGCCAGTTTTGAAAAAAGCATCCTTTATCTGCAAACTCCTTCAAAAACTCAAACCCTGCACTCCCTCTGCAGATAGCCTCCCAGAAGAATAGCTTCAAATTGCAGCCAAAGCCATAGCATACCCTGTTTCCATCCTTATAAACAGATCTATCTCAGAAGGCTACATCCCCTCCATATGGAAAGTTTCTCATATAATCCCCTTGCACAAAGGAAGTAAATCTACTGATATCTCCAACTACCGACCAATTGCTCTACTCTCCCCATTAGCCAAAATTATGGAAAAATGTATTCACCATCAACCACTTCAGCACCTTCTCCACAACAACTTGCTTGCAAATTGTCAACACGGTTTTAGGCTCTTTCATAGCACTACTTCTGCCCCGTTAACTTTTATTGATTGCATAAACAGGAATCGGAACAATAACTCTCTCTCAGCCGCTCTATTTATTGACCTATCTAAAGCCTTTGACATGGTCAATCACAACCTACTTATCAATATGTTAAAAGCCCAATCTCTTGACCCACAAGCAATCCTTTGGTTCAAATCTTATATGGAAAATAGACAGCAAGCAGTACTCTGGGACAATAATCTATCCACACACCTCCCAGTGAGCACTGGAGTTCCTCAAGGTTCTATCCTAGGCCCTCTTCTTTTCTCCATCTTTATTAATGATCTCCATGCAGTTTTTCCACAATCCACCTGTATACAATACGCTGATGACTCTACTCTTATCTGTACTGCCAAGTCTTCTTCCTCTCTCCAGACCCTTACACAAAATGTATTTAACACAGTTGAAAAATGGTTCACCCAATGCTGCCTTCTTCTTAACCCCAAAAAAAACTAAACTAGTACTTTTTACTCCCACCAAAAAATCAACACAGATCTACTTCACTATTACCTCTGACAATGGAACCTGTATTTCCCCTGATTCTACTGCTCATCTCCTTGGCGTAACTATTGACCATAACCTCAACTTCGATGCCCATGTTAACAATACTATTAAATCTGTCAATATAAAATTAGGCTCCCTGTATAGAATAAAACCCTTTCTTACCTCACTAGCTAGGAAATCCATTGCCCAGACTCATCTTACATCTACCCTATTCTATGCATCCGCCATTTATACCAATCTTTCAAAGCATAATCTCACCAAACTGGAAACTAGCTACAATAACATAACCAGATTTGCCACTGGCTCTCCATATAGAACCCACCATTGTCTTAACCTTAAACAACTCAGATGGTTAGAACTACAAAGCCAACTACATTACAATCAACTTGTGATCGCACAAAAAATCCTGCACCATCCTACTAATACTCCTATCCTCTCTAATCTGATCTCCCAATATAAAAATCTTACAACACTACGCTCTTCTAATAAGTTACTTATTGCCAACAGTTTATCTAATAACAAAGCGGGAGAGTCACTCTTTTCCAATGTTGTGGGTAGAATCTGGAACAAACTTCCTAGTACACTCACTTCTCTCTCATCTACACCAATCTTTAAGAAACACCTCAGAGATCACCTAAAAATGCATTGGCTTTGCCCCTGCTCAAAACCTGATTGAATCATACTTTTCTTTCTTTTCCTCCCCCTTTCCTCTCCTGCTTCCAGAACAAATACCCCCTACAACTCTTGAATAATTACGACCAACCCACTCCTTTTTACCTGCATCTTTTCCTTCTCATTCTCTTCTTTTTGCTTACTTAAGGATTTATTTTTCAAGGGAATGCTAATGTTCAAATACTGTAACCTCTTGCCTGATTGTACATGACACCTACTAAGGAACTAATACTTGATTATTTCTTACACCTACTCTAATGAAACCATACATTGTTCACAAATTAATAACTTTTCTTAGTATGTCTTGTTGTGTAATTGAAACTAGTCATTTTTTGAATGTTTGAATGTTATAATTTACTCATGTTTGGAGCTTTTCTCCCCGGGCCTCTACTGAAACTGGATATGTATACAGCTAGACTAGCCCGGTCAACAAATATAAAATTAAATAAATAAAATAAAATAAATAGACGCACCTGCTTAGCTGCTGTTGGCAATGTTTAAAAGTCATTTGATAGATATGTGTCTGTTGAAAGTGCATGCTTATGAAATGCTGTCATGGCTTAGTGGTTAAGTACTGTGACTATAGTGCTCAGTATCCTGAGTTTGAGCCCTGTCACTGCTTTGTATTTTCCTACTGGGCAGACCTGACTGGTTAAGGTACAGTAAAGGAGGTGTGGCCGTGTTTAACTGACTCTGCTCAACTTTGCCAGATTTTGCCCAACGTTGCTCAACATTGCTCAACATTGCTCGATGTTGCCCGACATTGTGCTGATTAGCGCAGTGCGCAGCTACGTGCAAATACGTTGTGATTGCGCTTGTTAGCACGGTGCGCAGCTACGAGCAATTGGATTTAAATATGCTCAATACTGGTAAAATGTGCTTAACAGTACTTTATATTGCTTAAAATAGGGTACTCATGCCTCAGAATGCATAACCATTTCACCTTCAAATATATATAATTCATTCACTACTACATTTAACTTTTCAATGCTTTTTACAAAACTTATATATAAAAAATGTCAGGAAATATTTTTGCATACAGATTTCCAACAGAAAATGGAACGTGTAGTAGTGGGACTCGAATCGGGAATGCCTCCTCTTTGTGCGAAGGCTCTAACCACTCCGCTACTGCTGTTTTGCTTAATTTGCATATATTTTTCTTATTATCCTCTTCTGGTGTCTAAGCTGCTAACTGTAGATAAGCAATGGGCAAACCCAGGCAAACACATGCAAATACGGGCAGCTATATCGGATGAAATAAAAAAATAAAAAAATCTTTCTATTTTTAATTTTGTCAGTTGTTTAACACATGGGGGAGTGTAGTGTTACATTGCACACATGTGAGCAGACTCGCTCATGTAACTTGACATTGTGGCATTTCTTCATTGCATGGGCATGGATTTTTGAACTGCTCGGCAGTCTGACATGCCCCCTACACTCGTCCATGCTCCGTGTAAGCTTTAGAGTTTTGGCAGCGCACCCTCATTATTATGCATGGCGTGCTGCCATCATACTCTTAGACCGGCGCTTCCATGTAAGACTAATCTAGTCTTACACGGAAGATTAGTAAATCCTGGGGGTGATTTCAAATTGAGTATAAATTGAGTGAAAGGGTGGAGTCTGTTGTTTCTGAGGAAGTTCACAGTTAATAAAAGTGAATGAAAGTGCTAGTTATTGTGTCCGTGTTTTCTAGCACTGTTGGAGAAGATCATAGTTTTATTTGTTTTCCATTTGAAGTTTTTAGTTTTGTCATACAAATAGGGTTGTTGGGCAGTTATAGAGAGGATGGTGGTTAGTCTAGAGAGAATGCTGAAAGTGAAAAAGCAGAAATTTACTAATTTAAACAGTGAATGCTTGGGATAGAAGAATGTGTGTGTGTGTGTGTGTGTGTGTGTGTGTGTGTGTGTGTGTGTGTGTGTGTGTGTGTGTGTGTGTGTGTGTGTGTGTGTGTGTGTGTGTGTGTGTGTGTGTGTGTGTGTGTGTGTGTGTGTGTGTGTGTGTGTGTGTGTGTGTGTGTGTGTGTGTGTAAGGCTAATTCAAGGTAATATGGCACCATATAGTGGCAATTTGCTGGAATAATGGGGAGGAGAGAACCCTTCTTTCTTGTGCACATGGCAGGAACTAACACATTTTTTAAAACTAAGCCTTAAAACTTTACAAAAACTAAGTTGTAATTCATATATTGCAACAGAAAAGCTGTAGGGTGTCAGGTTCTTGCTTCCCAGAGATTTAATTTAGTTAAAAGCTAGCCAACTGCATTGAACTAAAACAGACTTTGCAGTTTAATCACAGGTGGGGGGCACATAATTAAGAAACCTGTGTGAACTATTGCAACAGGAAAGCTGTAGAGTGTCAGGTTCTTGCTTCCTGGAGGTTTTATTTAGTTAAAAAATAGCTGGCTTCAGTGAACTAAAACAGACTTTCCCCAGGATTCACAAAGCTCTGTGCAAGAATAAGACTATTCTTGCATGGAGTGATTCATGTCCATTTAGAATAGTAGCGCACCTTGCATATGCATGAAGGCATGCTGCTATCTAATCTAAACAGACACAAACTAGGAGCGAGTGCAGGGGGCATGTGTCAGCAGTGCCTGCACATGTAACATGTCCCCTTCACTCAGAAAGTGTCGTACGGCACTTTCTGACACAGATGAGTGTCAAGTTATATAATATTAGAGCCTGGCTCTAATATTATATAGTAAGCGAGTGTCCGCAGACACTGAAATGTGAGCAGCTAACATTTCAGTGTCCGTCGACACTGTAAAAAAAAAAACACAAACACCTAGAAGGTAGCAGGCTTCAAGTGCACACCCCTAAATGTATGCACTCTTGCCCTACATGCATGGAAGCAATAGGGCAAGATGAAAGCAATAGAAATTAAAAAAAAATGTAAGTTTTTTTTTTTTCATCAAATAAATCTGAAGTTTAAGTGGTGTGCAGCTTGTTTGCACAGCATGCTGCTATGCTTCACCTGGCTGAAATCCTGAAAATGATAGACAAGTGCTACTGTGATCGAAAACATCATCAAGCTGCTGTAGCATAGTGGTACTGCCATGGTATAGTATGTTGAAGCATGCTAAGTTCAAATCCTCCCAAATTATTAAATAAACTTTTAAGTAATTTGAATGATAGATGTCAATCATATGGGTCATGTATAGCACAGTAGGGGTGGGAATATGTAAAAAATAATTTATAATTTTAATGAAAAAAATAGATTTAAGCAATGCTTTGCTAGTGTAAGCATTGCTTACCTTCTTGCAGCTATACTTAGCTGGTGTAAGCATTGTTATGTGGATTTGCATGGAGCTAAGCATAGTTTAGCATATTAAAACCGGCCAATCAAGAAAAAGTGTGGGAAAATGGCCTTATTTAAACCACACAGGTGGGAATACAGCCATAACCATTTGGGATTGCTCACAGCAGGACCAAAATGTCTGGCATTGGTAAAGGTGCTTGCTTCCTAGCACAACGTTGGGGCATCCATGAGTCCAGGGTCATGGTTGGGCTCCTAGTTAAAAACCACGATGGCAGCCTGCTGCAGGGCCAGTACCAGGGCTTACAGTACAAAGCAGAGGCCTGAGACCAGCTTGCATGTGATCTCACCAGTGCCACTGGCATACCCCGGACTGGTGAGCAGGTATGTCACCACCATAATGACCTGAAGCAGAGGAGGGGTGTACTCTTGGACCAGTGGATCCAAGAAGCCTGAGTGCATGATGTCCCACTTGTCTATATGTATGCAGTCGTATGTATATCTAAGTATGGAAAAAGTTCAACTTGTGACTGTGCAGGTGTGATTAATGTGTGATGTCTCCCCATATAACTGCTGCAGAGAGGTCCCAGAATGTTGAGGCTCATGCCCAGCGATTGTCCCAGCTGCGTCAGCAGTATGGTGAGTACAGAATACCCCCTAATATTAGTAAGAAATCAAAATGATACTAATGGTAGTACTGCCTGTATATATAATTGTGCTGTAAAAGTCAGGAATAAATGCCTGTGTCAGGCTACCAGTGTTACAATGCAGTATTCCTAGCTGCTGTGTAATACAGATATCAGTAGCAAACAAGGTACAATATGCAGGAGAGGAATATTAGAATATGTATGAGTGCGTCTTAGTGAACCTGACAAGAAAGTGCCATGTCAGGGCTACTGTAACAGTCAGAAATGAAAAGCATTTCCCTGTGCAGATCATGCAGAAATTGTAATTGTGGATGTCTGAGTTGTACACAGATTTGTATGTTAAAACTAATAAAGGTGATCCCAAGCACTGGTGCGTCATCTCACTTGCACCTGAAAAAATAGAAATGTGTATGTCCTGCAGAATGCATTAACTGAGGTGAACTGATTTAGCAATTCTTGTCTGCATACTTTAGAATAGGCATATCAAATAACTGAAAAAAGTAACAGTGCATATTTCCATCAGAATGTGTTTTACTTGTTTGTCTGCTAGCATTGTCCTGTGTTAACCTTTCAATTTCAGCTGTATGTAGCTGTGAATGTACTGTAAAATGTATAAGGCTAACAGGTGCAGACGTAAAACCTACACTGTGTACTCAGGAATCTAAATTGCAGTATGTAGTTGTAAAACAGTCAAATGTGCAATCCAGCTAATATGCACATGTTTCACAAACAGTAAAACCAATGTCTGTTTTGTATGCATAATTTGTACTGATAATGGGAAACAAATAATGCAACATGTCATAATAAAAGTACTGTGCACAAAAATATGTACTAGATAGAAATGTCACAAGCAGCACACAACGCCTTGCCAGTAGCTCAGTCTGATAAGGACCAGGCCTGTAGTTCAATTTTTCACACACACACACCATGGTTCAAATCCATAGACCACCACTAACATGTCAGTCTGGTTCTACAGTTGTAAATTGCAATCTGAATTGAAAAAGTAATGTACTACAACACATACATTTTCCCTACAGGGCACACAGGTAAAGAAATTTGAATAGAAATACTAGTATGAAGTGTATAACTATGAAAGGTGTACAATTGCTGTGTTGATCAGCTCCAGTCCTACAAATAGATGCAAGCTAGACATCCACACTCTGCAGTCTGGCCCAGAGAAGCTCCTCAAGTGTCACACTGTCACAGATAGTTTCCCCAGTTGCCAAGAAACCTGCCCATAGAGAATGTCAAAGTAGATGTATGTGAAAGGCACAACACACACTCCAGGGCCTGCAACTAATATGTGAATCTGAAATATGTGTAGAAACAGCAATGTAATGTGCACACAGTTCATCTTGGCAGGCCCACAGGTAAAGAAACTGGTATAGAAACAGGTCTGATGTGTATAACTAAAATAAGGATACAATTGCTCTGTTGATATCTATAGCTGTTGGTGTGCTGTAGCAGCCCCATGGCCCAGGTAGAGTGTAAGTATTGTCAGAATGTAGTGAATAGTTGTGTACTGACAAATATACTTGATAGCAGTTGTCAATTGAATCCGTTCCCTTCCCCCACCACTCAACTGATCCAACCATCACACTGAAACCAACATGGATATGTTCCTAAACAAATCTTTACTGTTGGGACCGTTGTTCCATTTGGTTTATCATTGTTTAAACTGTGTGCATACTAATATTCTCTGTTGAATAATCATTCTATTGCCTGTCTGACATACCACTAACTGGCATACTGTTGCAACCCTGAATGCCATTCCATATATGCATGGGTTCTATATGCTATGGCACTGTTATAATTGCACTGTTTTGGATAAATGGGAATATCCATGAATGCTATTTTGACAAATGTTGTAGTGTGTTGTGCATGGCTAACAAATATGTATTGTTAATTTACACACCATAGCACATATCGGAAGGCAGATCCCAGTGGATCCACCTCTCCCACTCCACCTGGCCGAGGCACCAGGTCCCAGCATGTCTGGGACCCAACCCAGACTTTCCTCATCTGCTGGTCCTGCACCACCCTTGGGTGGAACCACTACAAGGGATGGTGCTTGCCCCCCCCGCATGTGGGCGCTGTGAGGATGTTTTCACCCGGGATGAAGTCTGTGGCATGGTGCGCAGTGTCCTCCAGATGGAGCTGGATGACCACCTGCGCCAGATGGAGGGCAGGCTGGTGCAGCTAGAGGTGCAGGTGGCCCCTTCAGCACAGCCACCTTCAGGGCTGTGAAGAAGGAGTAGTGGTGACTGCCATCGGGTGGGGACATCAGTGCCACTACTACCATCTGGGGGGCTCATGAGCCTCAGATTCCCAACCACCCTCATCATCATGGTGCTTACCCTCCATGTGTCATACATTGGCTCTGTCTGCTGTCTTGTCTGTCTGCAAATGCAACCTCTCCTACCAAACCTCCCTCATCACACTTACCAATAATCCTTCCTTAACATTCCACTCTCACCTTAAAAAAAAACATCTGTCCTACAAAAAAAAAAAAAATCACATCCCATACATAGCTCTTCATTTTGCCCAGAGACATGTACCCAACACACAATCTAACCCTACCAATCATCCATATTGTATGATGCCCACACACCTCACTGTAGAGTGTGAGGCTTCAAATTCTAAATTGCCCAAATTGAAAGCAACTGTTGCTACCAAAGAAATGCAGAGCTATGGTCCTTTCCTACACCTGTCCTGCACATCCCTACTTGTTTCTACTCTTGTTCATCACCCTGTTTGCCCCAATTTTACCACTTTCCTATCTCCCTTTTTTTCTTTTCTTTATTTGAAATTAACGTGGGTGTAAGCAGCCCTAAGTGGGCTTAAGCTAAGCTAAGATCACATAAGCATCACTTAGCTCTACACAAACCTGCTTCAAACTACTTTAAAGTGCCTTAATTACTCTGTCTCCAACAGACCCTGTTCTGCCTAGCAACAAAATAATTAGCCCTTGCAAGTCTCAAACCCAGTACCCTGCACACTATAGCAAAAGTGATTTACCACTAAACCATTTCAGATGCAAATAAAGGTAATGTTTTCTCAGACATATCATCCAGCACAGTCAGCCAACAGTAGGAGAAATGTATTTATACATGTAGATGTATGTATGTATATGTATATGTATATGTATCTATATATATATATATATATATATATATATATATATATATATAAATATATATATATATATATATATATATATATATATATAAATATAAATATATATATATATAAATATATATATATATATACACACATATATATATAAATATATAGGTTCATAGGTTGGTACTAGGCTATCGGCCTTAGGGCCTATACAAGCCTAGCCATAACAATTCCCTGGATGTTTCTTCCCACAATATTTACTTACCTGGACCCCTGTCTAGCAGGGCGAGTGACTTGATCCCCAGGGTGAATTTCCTATTTCCCATCTAATCGTCAAGATTCCATTTGAAGAGGGCCAAGGAGGCGTTCTGCTTGACATGTATGGGCAGTCTATTCTAGAGAATGGGGAGTCTCTGGATCAGGAACCTATCCCTCCAGCATGTTTTGTTCATTGTGATGACAAGGTTTAGATAGCCAGAGCGTGTGGCTCTGAGGGATTGGGATTTCTTTAAGTGGAGCATGTCCAACAGCTCAGGGTTTGACATGGCCGTGTATATTAAGCAGAGATCGCCTCTGAGTAGATGATATGCCACAGAGTATAGCTGGAGTTTTTTTAGACGGTCAGCATAGGGTATCTGCTTTAGGCCTGTGATTCTTTTGGTGAGGTGTTTCTGCGGCCTTTCCGGCTGTTGCAGATGTCTTGTGATGTACATACCAAATGGGGCTTTTATTTTATAATGTGCCTAATGAGGGATGAGTACAGTGGGACAGAGACCTCCTTTTTGTCTGGATGAAAAGCCCTTAGTGATGAGTTGTGCCACATAGAAGGATTTCTTGACTGTTGTGGCATTGTGGTTATCGAAGGTGAAAACACTGTCCACCTGTGTCCCTAAGTCTCTCATCACACTTTCAGTGTTTAGTGTACTGCCACCTATGTGGTAATTCATGGGTACATGGTTTTTACCAAAGGGGATAACTATACATTTATTGGCATTAAGCTTGAGCCCATGGCTCTGGCACCATGCATCTGTTTCTGTAAGGCCCTTTTGTAGAATATCCACATCATTTGGGGATTCAATAATGGCTCCCAGATTGCAATCATCTGTGAACTTTGTTAGCCAGAGTCCCTTAGTGTTGGCCTGTACTTCAGAGAAGTAGATGCCAAACAAGAGTGGTCCCAGGAGTGAACCATGAGGTACGCCACTTGTCACTTGTCTGGAGCTGGATTTGGAGTCGGCTACTTTTACAGTCTGGTTCTGTCAGTAAGCCAGTTGGCAACCCATTGAGTGACGTAGGGATTTATGCCCAGCTTAGTAAGTTTATCTATGATTCCCGAGTGGGGGATGGTGTTGAAAGCCTTGGCAAGGTCCAGATAGGCTGTGTGGACCACCTTACCCTCATCCCCAGCTCTGGAGACTGATTCAAAGAAGTCAATCAGGTTCAGGAGACAAGATCAGCCCTTCATGAACCTAAACTGGGTAGGGTCCAATGTTTGAAGGTTGCCAATGTCTTTGTTTATAAGTTCCATGATAATGCATTCCATGCCCTTGCATATCAGGCTCATCAAATGGATGGGATGGTAGTTCCTGGGATCCAAGGTGGATTCCCCTTTGTGGAGTGGGATAACTGTAGCTGTGCACCACTCAGTGGGCACAAAGCCTGAGGTGAGGCTATGATTAAATGTGACACATAGATGAGGTGCCATTTCATTTTGTATTTCTTGTAGTACACAGCCTGGGATGTCATCTGGTCCCATGGATGCTGTATTCTTAGCTTTCGAGAGTGCGGTTTCTACCTGTGGGGCCATGATTACCAGAATTTGGCAATCTTTTGGTATTGAGATGGTCCCTTTAGGGGGTGAGAGGAAGGTGAAGTTGACACTAAATCGATCTGCCAGGATATTGGCAATATCCTTGGGATCAGTATATTTAATGCCATTCGGTTGTAGCTCAGAGTATATCTGAGCATTGCCATTTAGATTCTTGACATAACTATAGAATGCCTTGTGGTTGTCTTTGGAATATTTGGCAATGTTATTTTCATAATTAGCATTGGAGGATTTTATGAGGGATCTCAGCTTCTTACTGAGGCTGGTAAGGGAGTTTTTGCATCCTGGGATTTTCCTCTTTTCTGCAACAGTTTCTTTCTTCTGTTGTATAGTTTGTTTATGGCAGGGGTCCACCAGATTGCCTTCCTTTCTTTGGAGGAGAGCATCTTGGTTCTATTTGGGATGGCGCAATTCATGTACTAGTGGATGTGCTCATACAGTGCTTTAGTGTAGGATTCAGCAGTCGAACTTTCAGCTCCCGTCTGCATGGGTGTCATAAAGTTGTCACTTCTGACTTGAGTAGTATGAAGTTGGCTTTGGAGATGTTTCTTACAGAGGTTTCCTTACTGGGGGGGTGGGGGTAGGATGTGGATGTCAGGGGTGATTTGCTTATGGTCAGACCTGACCAATGAGGGGGTGATGACTGGTGTGGAGCATCTATCTCCCATGTTGGTAATGACCAAGTCTAGGATATTGGAGCCCCTGGTGGAACAATGAATTAGTTGATCCAGGGAGTTGGAATTTATGAATTCCAAGATTGTTGGGAAAAGGAGTTGGTACCCGAGTAGTTTTCCCAGTTAATGGCAGGGTAGTTGAAATCACCCAATATTAGGGTGTTTGATTGTATCTTAATATTTTCCAGTATGTTTAGAAAGGTGTAGTGAGAATCTTGGGGCATGGTGGGTGATCTGTAGCAAGCTACAATTTGGATTGCAGTCTTACCTAGTGTTAGTTGCACCTGGAGAATTTCAGATGCATTGTGTTAGGCAACTAGCCTGGAGGTGTGAATATTCTTGGTGAATATGGACACTCCTCCACCTTTACTGTTTCTGTCTTGGTTTGGCGGCCGGAAAGTGTGGTAAGAGTTGTAGCCTGGTATTGAGGGGTGCTCTCTGGAGCCTTGAACCAGGTCTCAGTTACTGCACAGATATTGATGTTCTCCATTTTTAAGAGTGCCTCGAGAGAGTGCATTTTGAGGTTTAGACTTCTAGCATTGAGTAGCATTACGTTCAGATTTTGCATGCTTGTATCTGTTATGGTGGTAGTTTTGTCCTTTGAACATTGCCTAAAAAAGGTACTATAGGGGTGGCAAGAGCTTTAGCCAGATACCTGAATCCCAGGGGTGACAGGTGCAGACCATCTCTGGCAAAGCATCATGGCTTGTTGATCATGTTGTCCCAGGCAGATACTGGATCCCCTTTGAATGACACCAGAAGCTTAGCCAATTGTTGAAGTCAGTCATTTTGTCCTTATACTGTGGTATCATTCTGGGTGAAGGCAGGACGCTACTCAGGGCTAGGGTCATACCTGCCTGGTCCACATGATCCGAGATCTCTTCCATGTCTTTTTTCATGTAGTCCAGGGATGTACATCTCAAGTTATTCACTCCAACATGGACAATGACAGTGTTGTATTTGTACTTGTTGTGGAGTGACTTGAGTGCATGCATTATGTGGTGGATCCTGGCACCCGACAGGCAGCTGCCTGTAATTTTCTCCTTGTTCAGCCTGATGAGTGGGACATCAGTGTGCCTGAGTATAGAGTCACCTATGACTAAAGTGTTAGGTACATTGTCTTGCCTTAGGGGCTGTTGCTGGGTGGCACACCTGTGTTGTGAGCTATGTGTCACTTTGGTTGTGACTGGTGTTTGTTTGCGTTTCAGCTTCGGAGGTCCTTGCTGCTTGACAAGTTAATGTTAAGACCCTCTGCATATGTGGGTTTGGTGTTGCTATGCATGGGTGTTGATGGTGTGGGTTTTGAAGGGCTATGTGTTGCTTGAGGTGTAGTGCATGTGTTAGCTTGAGGTGTAGTGCAGGTGTTAGCACTGTCTAGCACAATCTTGGCTGGAGAGAGCTTTGCTTCCAGTTTGGCTATGTAAGTGCATCTCTCGCAGGTTGTAGTGTTGGGTGGTAGGGGGAGAGGGTTGTCTATGTACATGAGGCAGTTGCTGCATTGCCCCAGTATGCCCAGATTCACCAGGTGGACAGGGGAAACCACCAGAAGCTGACCCTTGGACATGCCTGTTTAGGTGCTTTTTTGTAAAGTACAATAGCTGTTTTCCCTTACCTTTGCAAGGTACTTTGCAATTATAGGCTGCTTAGTGCATATGATTAATTTCTCCTTATTAACAAGGAGAGTTGAGTGCTTGTATCAGTTTAAGGCTTCCTGGTGCTTTCCAGCAGGTTCTAGAGCAAGTGCTAGTCACAAGGGTTCAGATTTTAGTGCTATTACTGAGAAACCAGCTAGTTCTAAGGGGAAATTTGAACAGCAGACTTTTTCTCACTTGGAATAGTTTAACCTTAGCCCTGTGGTGCTGCAAGATGCGAAAAATGCACAAACATGAGTGTTTTTAAGCCAGAAAGTTGAAAGGGATAGAAATCAGCACAAAATGGCTAAAATTACAATTTCAGAGCTGGAAAACACGCCTCTCCCATTGATAAGCAGTAGGACTTCCCTCTACCACAGCAAGGTCTGGATAGTTCTGAACACAGAAAATAAAGTCCTGAAACCAGCAAAGCCTGGGATCTGGACTCTACTAGCTAGGAAAGGTGGGAAACGAGCAAACAAGACAGTATTTTTTTTTTTTTGTTAAAACAGGCTAAACAATGCAATAATACACTAAATAAACACAGAAAAGGCTAACACACTTGAGTGTAAACAGTAAATACAATTAAAACTCTACAAAATTAGCAATTTAAAACTTTTTAAATGAAGCAAGGCAAGTGCATAACTGAAAAATGATTTAAGATTTAAGAGGCAGTAATACAGTAGAATAAGTAGCTAGTCTGCATATACAAAAAGTCTATATATACAGAAAAGCAGCTAAAATAAACTAAAACAATTCAGATGCAGTACAATCTAGAGCACTTGAGTTGTAGCAATATTAAGGCAAATACAGTTTTAATAAATGCACTAAAATTTACTCTATATTTCTAAAATGTTTGAGAAGCACAGTCAGAACACAAGGATATTCAGGCATGTTTTTTTTTTTTGTTTTTAGGAAAGGGAGAAAGGAGGAACAGAAGGAAAGAAACTAAGTGGGTTGACCTTCTCAGATGTTCTCTCTGTATTAAATAGAATGAGCTAATGACACTAGACTGGGAGGAGTGTCCAAGATCAAATTTAGAGTAGGGGCAGGCAACTGCAAGGCCAGCAGGTATAAAGACAAGATGCCAATAGGAAGGGAGGGTGGGACAAAACACTACAGAAATGTTTATCACAAGTGAGCCAATAGCTTTGAAATACAGTACAAGTATGCAGTATACAATAAAATTGCTATAAATATCTAGAATGAGCAATAACTACTACAAACAAGCAAAAAAAGGTTACTTATTGCTATATATCACAGATCAGCTGCTCACCCTCAGATAGCTCTATGTGTAATGGCTGAAACATTCAAGTTAACTTCTTAACAGAAAGTTGAAACCTGAAACAACTTTAAAAAAAGCTCAAAAGAACGAATTAGGTGCTTTCTCCAAGCCATAGCCCTGGCAAAACAACTAGACAATGACCATAAACACTAAACTCTCATTGAAGTGGGGGATGGTCTTTGCTAACAAAGATGGCCTGGACAATGAGCTAAAAAAAACAGCCTCTAACAAACAACTAGGCCAACAACACAATCAGGAATATGAAGAATATTACAACTACTACATAAACTATTTTAGGCAGAATACACTGCAGAAATGTTTATCACAAACACAATCAGGAATATGGACAACATTACAGCTACAACCTAAACTATTTTAGGCAGAAAACACTACAGAAATATTTATCACAAGTGAGCCAATAGCTATGAAATACAGTACAAGTATGAAGTATACAATAAATTTGCTATAAATATATAGAATAAGCAATAACTGCTACAAATAAGCAAAACAACAGGCTACTTATTGCTGTATATCACAGATCAGCTGCTCCTCCTCAGATAACTCTGTGTGTAATGGCTGAAACACTCAAGTTAGCTTCTTAACAGAAAATTGAAACCTGAAACAACTTTAAAAAAGCTCAAAAGAACGAATGAGGTGCTTTCTCCAAGCCATAGCCCTGGCAACACAACTGGACAATGACCATAAACACTAAACTCTCACTGAAGTG
>NC_056731.1:494595881-494603381 GCF_019279795.1 Protopterus annectens
TTGAGGTACTGACAGCATGCTCTCTTCATGAGTATGCACCTTCCATCAAGTACAAGTCCTCAATGTCACACCAAGAAATGGTCTGCTGTCCAAGCCGTATGTCCATCACATTTGTCCACTCACCTGCAACAGAGGCAGCAGTGGTTTGCACACATCTTACAAGCCATGGAATGGATCCCATACCCAAAAGGTAGCTCACAGGAGTGGGACATGTAGCGTTACCTCACCATTGCATATGCTATGGTAACAGTGCAGACAGTCATGTATGTGACGGGAAAGTATGGGACAATATTAATGTAGAAAATAAACAGATGGCCATCCAAGACAGATGAAGACACATGCTGCAAGCTGGTCATGGAGGCTGCCTAGAAACATGCCACAACACTGAGGGAGTTTCAGGAATGTCTAGCGAGTACTGGCTGTGCAGTACCTGTGTCAACAATCGCCTGGACTCTGCATAAGTGTGGCATATGGGTTAGGGTAATCAGATGGGACAGTTGCTCCACAGGAAACATCAGCCAGGGCTCTCTACAGATAGCATATGCATAACATCAAAAGTCCCCCAAAGGCATGTGTTGCAATGTGTAATGGTGTACCAATACCAAGTTCGAAACCTACAGACAGTATCAATTAAGATATATGTGCTGCACAAGCAACACCTCACACTCCACCTCAGGCCCACCATCCCTATCTGTACCTTGCTGGTGCTAGTGTACACCTGTATGTTTGTCGTTCATTAGCAGGGACTAGGCTGGTACACATGGTGTTCTGAATTTGGGACACTGCAAATGACACTCATGCGTAGCCCATAGTTGTCAAGCATCTGCAAAAAGGCTGAGTATGGGAAGGGGTGTCATCCTAAAACACAACAGTGAACTGAAGCAGACATCCAAAGCTCACTAGGAATGGCTGTATCTGCACACAGTCAAGGTCATGAATTGTGGCAGACATAACCGTGACTCCACAGGAATAGTGAAGGCACTGTGTGACCTCCAAGGGCTGTGCACATGAGTTGACCTTGCAATCTTGCGGCGTTGGGGGACATTTATAGGGTAGAGTGAACAAATACTGGCAAGTGCAGATGGGCCATTCTAGTATACCCCTTCCAGGAATAGTGACTGCTGTAGCACACTTAACAATTGATGCAACAAACCATCATGTTAAGGGTGTGCACACTTATGCACCCACATATTGTATGCATCTCAATCAGCATCTGCACAACTAACACATTTGTTTGATACTGCATTTGGTTGCACAGGTCATATGTCACATATCAGGTTTGTGTAATGTTAACATATGCAGTACTGTGGCCCCATGGCATACCAGGGAAGAGGGTGCCATGTCAATAAGGGTGTGTACATGCCTCATAGCCACAGTAAGGTTTGAAAGTTGTCAGTGTAATTGTATTTTATTGCTAATACATGCACCGCTGATGAGATCTGCAAATCAGACATCAGGAATTCACTATTGACATCTGTCCACATATCATCCCAGGTATGTGTCGGACAAACGTATAGGGGCTGTAAGCAGCAGAGCAAACATAACTAACACACATATACATATTCAACAATGGTGTGTATACCTGTAAGGTATGGTGCACAGTACATGCCATGGTGCTGGACAGGTGCACAGCAATGCTGTGTACATGGATGCAGTGTGTTCCAGGGGAAGAGGCATCGCTTACTAACACAACTCATGCATCACAGAGATGTATAATGTTGGTAACAGAGATTGACTAAAGCTGCAGTGCATGCTGTTGAGTGCCATATGTCATGCATGTTGACAGATGGGTAATGAGAGGTCTGTGTGTAATATCTTTGTGCAACCTCACCTTTCAGTGTGTGTGTGTGTGTGTGTGTGTGTGTGTGTGTGTGTGTGTGTGTGTGTGTGTGTACAGTTAAGCAATGTCATCCAGGTCTTAAAGTGCATTTCTTGTTTTCCCCTCACAGGTAGTGAGGGGGGTTAGGGTCCCTCCTGCAGGCAAACTGATGTTAGTGTCCATACAGACTCTGACAATGATGATAGGTGTGGTGAGGCACAGGCAGGGTTGTCAGGGGCTGAAGCTGTGCCATTATTTGACATCCCACTGTTATCCACCCCATCCCCGCACACAGTCACATTGCCTATACATACCCCATCACCAGTGGCCATAGATGAGGGACAGTTGGTGGGTGGTGGCATGGGACAGGACAGTGTGGTTACTATGGCAAGTGTGTCTGGATACTGCAGCCATAGCTAGATGCCCAGCGAGGTACCACACTGTCAGATGTACATGGGTGCTCATAGGAGGGCTGCTGGTCATCATGCCCCTGGCAGAAGTGCTACAGCTGGTGTCACCAGGCAAATGTTTCAGACTGTCATGGAGGTGCAGCACATATGGAATGTTATACCAGACAGGGTCTGAGGCTCCAGAGGGCTACTCATTCTGCTGTTATTGACAACATCCGTGATCTTGTAGGTGCACACCGTTATTTTGCAGAGGACCTAGATAGACAGTTGGGTGAGATGGTGTGAATGTCTGTGCTTGAGCATATGGTTGGAGTAGTGCGATGGCCACATGGATGTAGGCCAGCAACGCCAACAGGTGGAGGTTGACGTGGACATGCAACAAGTCAGAGCCGCTCCCATAGTGGCAGTACCACCACCAACACTGCATGGGGGGGCACTGTCCACACCACAACATAGCAGGCCACATGCACGTGCCCCTGGCTGGTCCCAAGAGGGACCCGGCTCCAGCGGACATATGTCATCATCAGGGGAGAGTACCATATCTTGTCTTGTACCTGGTAGTGCCCATGGAACCCCTGGCAGACACAGTTCTCATGTCCATGGCCAGAGACGGTGAACTGCACACCCTGACAGGTACGGTCTACAGCTGTCCAACAAACCCCTGTATAGGGCAGCCACTTGGCAAAACTGTATGCATGCACACACACACACATATTTCACCAACACAGCTAGAGCAACCCCATACCTATACACACCACATCTGCACAGCCCAATTAATAATGAAACCCCCTAACACACACACATGATGTCAAACAAATGGCTCAGCCTAGGTCTATGGCAAACCCACAACACACCCTGTGCATATGATGATACCTGTGTCACATCCCTGACATCCATAACATTGATGCAGAGACAGGCAAATATGGTTCTGATGCACATGGTGACTGTACTATGGTGTACCAATGTAATGCTGTGTAACATGTTTTCAGCACTAAAGTTTAATGCTTACATGTCAGGATGTGCAGCTGTCCAGCCATGATGCATTATAGCTGTTATTAACACTGAGTGATTGTGGTCTCCATAATGTATTCAGTTTGTGTTGTAGGTGTCCATGTGTCAGCAGGATGTTGGTCTGCTGTTGTTTCCTACAAGGGGTATGGCATTTCGGTGACACCTTGACTGTGCCATATCCTGCGAACAGCTGAACACAAGTCACAGGTCTGTATAACAGTTACTGCATGTGCCACATGCCTGATAGTTCTGAGGGGTGTATACAGGTGAGTGCATGGTGGCTGATGTCAGCAGCCCTTATACAGTGGACAATGGTAAGTGTATTGGGTGGTACACACCACATTTGTATATAACACATACACACACACACACACACACACACACACACACACACACACACACACACACACACACACACACAGACTTTGGTGTTGATGCAATACACAGAGACACACGGATGTATGTACTTTTGCAGGGAACCCATTTTAGCCTATGTAATTCCACGAAGACAGAATAGGCACACCACATTGGGAAATAATCAGTCTGCTAGTTTAATGTCATTGACAATGGTACTTGCAGGGTATATGTCTCCTTACCCAATGTAGTGCAATCCGCAACATGGTAAACATAGGTGTGCTGGTGTTGGTGGCAAAGCCCTACCCTTTGGAGGGGGTGGGGTGGTGTAGAACTGCAGATGGTGTGATTGACAGCAGCCGACTAAGTGGGGGGATACACTCAACAATAACCGCAATGATGGTGGCTGTGTCCACAAGAGCCACACCCAGCTATATATACCAACTCCAGTACCGCTGTAGAGCTATACAGTGGGGAAGAGGGCATTTACACATCTACTACTAGTTTTGATGGAATGAAAGTCCACAAGATGATACCTGTGAAATGTTAGCATTTGCCAGTCTGTTCTTGGACAGATGACCTCCTGGGACATATATTTTCTGCAAACTGAAGTAGATCCCATCACATACACACAAACTCTTACTTGGCAACACTGAGAGTAGAACCCCTACCTAGGTACTTATTGCTACTAATGTGTGTGGCCTTATTTGCACGCACCACAGCTTTTAGGATGAGGTGTGTCCCAGGTTACATGTTCAGTGAAAAGCATCATCAGGCCTTGTACAGTATGGTAATGGGGATGTACTGGTTGTTTATGAACAATACATAGTGTGACATACTGTCATATACACATTGACAAACACATAACAGTCATACACACATCTGAGAGACCTGGGTTTATCAGTGCTAACTACCTTGTCAATGTGTCCATTCTGTTACAGATAAATTGCCCACAGCACATGCATCATTAGGCTGGATAGCATAATCAGTTACCTGTATGGTTGATGTTGACAGTGGTCCCCATACAGTGGACCTTGGGACATGTACTGGGGGTACCATGGTGTAACAACAGTATAACCAGCACCTACACCCCAAGTTGGATATTGTATTCACTGAAACCCATGATAATACTCTGACATGCCCACAATCACACATTGACCAGCACTGCAATAAAGCCCCTTGTCTATCTCAAGAGTGCTACTACAGGTATATGCATCTATTGCACATGCCACAGGGATAGTAGGGTGATGCTTTGTCATGGCTCTCCTACGGTCAGCAACATCAGTATCCCTTATACTGTATGACAACGTGTATTGTATTAAGAGAATGTGGCCTCAGAATGCTGTATCCTACAAATATACACACATGCACACATACACACACTTGCCAGGACTCAGAGGGTAACCCATGCATATCTATGCATTTGTACAACAGTGATGTGCTGCTACTGCAAGCTCTAGGTAGCCCAAAGGGTGAAGAGTATAACAAGGTACATGTAATGTCCATTACAGCAGAAGCCATATCTAACTATGGCAATGGGGGTGTAGAGGGTGTGAAGGCACTCAGGGTATTATCAACTACAGGTTTACAAACACACAGAGACTGTTATTCTCAGTAATGCACACTGGCACATTTGTCAGTACTGGGTCCATAGGTGCAGGTGTTTCTAGGTGTGTAGCTGGATATTGTCCATGGAGAGATGAGAAGAGTAGGGGATGTGGGTACAGTAGCATCATGCCACCTGCCATTTGTCAGCAGGCCATCTATCAACTGATGCCACGTGAGTGATCCTCAGGGTGAGAGTTAAATGCAACATCCAATCATCTGGTTGCCTCTTGCAGTGTGCCAGTGAGGTGCTCTGATTGACATGTATGCAACATATATTACATAACATGATCAGTGTCTGGGTTGGAGACCTGTACCCAAGCATGTTCTGTTGACTGTGGTAGTGTAGTTGAGATATCCATGGCATGTGGTGTGTACAGGGTGGGGATTCCTAGTTGTGGCATTCATAACACAGCTGGGCAGACATGTCAGTGTCAGTCAAGCATAGATTGCCTGTAAGCAGCCAAGATGGATACCTAACATCTGCACATCTGTACAGAGGACAGACAAATATCAGCTAGCCAACTGGTTATGCATACGGATGAATGTTTTGACAGATAGACGTCTGCAATTACTACAAGACAGCAGCCCTCAATGACCTGTCCTATACACACAGTAGTCTACAGTTAATATCCACATGTCAGATACATATCCAGTAGAAAATATGTAAGGACACACAGCTCACACACCAAGAACATGATAGTCAGGACTCAGAGTCCATCTTTGCATGCTGGGGTGTTTGGCTCCAGTACTACAATCTGCAATCTACTCTTACTTGGGAAAGCACTGACAACAGTAGTAACGTAATGATATACTACATGCCAGTGTGATTGCATATAACCTGGAATGTTACCCATGTATGAAACACATTCAAATGGAAAAGAGTGTTGTACAAGGCATATATACTCAGGTGTCCCAGACAGTAGACTCACACCCCTTGTTAGTGTAATGACAGCATTCAGATGCATATTATGTACATGGAATTAAATACACATTATTAAAGATGTCATTAGACTGCTATTTTATCAGACTGGAATGTGACCACTGGTTACCAAGGCTGAGCCATGCCTAGCAGGTCTCGGCATTGCTGCAAAATAAATGCTAAGCAGATTTGTGCACTGGTAAGCAAAGCTGAAATGGTTTAAGCATCTATACATGTAACCATATGTTAGCACCGCTTACCATTGCGCAAACCCATGCAAACCAATTTAAAGCTGCTCAGAACTGCCTTAATCACTCTGTGTCCAAAAGTCCTTGTTCTGCCTAGCAACAAAATATACAACACTTCCAGGTCCTGAACCCAAGACCCTGTACATTATAGTCAGAGCAGTTAACCACTAAGGCATCAAAGATATAAAGACATTTATTGTGTCAGTACACATACTGAATAGCATTGAACATCTGCTTTGACTTCTGCAGTCGTATAGTACTTTCTAGTGGACATATTGTTGAATCAGTATACTGTTAGCCAACAGGGTGCTGACAGAAATTGGGCTACTGCTGGCCGAAGGAGGAGAAGAGGCGGAAGGCATGGCTGAAGGCAAGAAGAGAGGAAAAAGGCTAGGACTGTGGTAGTGAGGGTCGGAACTTTGAATGTTGGCAGTATGACTGGTATAGGAGAGAGCTAGCTGATATGATGGACAGAAGGAAGGTTGATATATTGTGTGTGCAAGAGACCAGATGGAAGGGGAGTAAGGCTAGGTGTATCGGAGGTGGGTTCAAATTGTTTTATCATGGTATGGATGGGAGGAGAAATGGCGTAGGAGTTATTCTGAAGAAACAGTATGCTGAGTGCTTTGGAGGTGAAAAGAGTGTCGGATAGAGTGACGTTTATGAAGCTGAAAATTGATGGTGTAATGATGAATGTTGTTAGTGCATATGATCCACAAGTTGGATGTGAAATGGGTGAGAAAGAAAAATTTGGGAGTGAATTGGATGAAGTGGTGATGACTGTACCCAAGGGTGAGAGAGTGGTGATTGGAGCAGATTTCAATAGGCATGCTGGTGAAGGGAACCGAGGGGATGAGGAAGTGATGGGTAGGTATGGTGTTAAACAAAGGAATGCAGAAGGTCAGATGGTAGTGGATTTTGTGAAAAGGATGGACATGGCTGTGGTGAATACATATTTTAACAAGAGGGAGGAGCATAGGGTGGCATACAAGAGTGGAGGAAGATGCACACAGGTGGGTTATATCTTATGTAGGATGGCCAGTTTGGAGGAGATTGGAGACTGTAAAGTGGTGACCAGAGAAAGTGTAGTTAGGCAGCATAGGATGGCGGTTTGCAGGATGATGTTGGTGA
>NC_056731.1:494608381-494635881 GCF_019279795.1 Protopterus annectens
ATTATCAGTATATAATATAGTTAACATTTTGTTCACATACATATTATAGTTCATTATAATTAAGCCCCCTCCTTTATTGGGTTTCATCACCCTGATGTCAGTATTTCTACAGATGTCTCTCAATAATCCCATTTCAGTTGTAGTAATATTGCTTTCTTTCTCTCTGATTGTCCTTTTGTTGTTCAAAATGGCCCTAATGTCTTTCTCTCACATTTTTCTCAAAGATTTGCAATATGGGGTGTAATGGAGGGTTAAATACACTAGATGTTCTACATATGGTGTTAGTGTGCCATTTTTGTACCCTTAAAATAAAGATCAAAATTGAGTTTCCTAGTATATAGTTTCAAGGCTAGTAAAGCTTCATCTTCATATTCTTTTGAGGAACAAAAATAAACCTTTTTCAAACAGATCTGCTACCGAATCACATATCTCTATGTTAATTATAAATATTAAAGTCACCATTTTTGTTGTTGACAATATAGTAGCATAACATTTCATTCATCAAGTCCTCATGTGAGAAGTGTTCCCCCTCCCTCTTCCCCATGAATTCTTGTTGTTGTAATAATAGTAGTTGCAATTGTGATACCCCTCTCCCCATCCTCTGGTTCCTTAGTCACTCGGACCTCCTCAGAGGAGGGTATTCTAAAGGGTCAGGGGTGTACTCTGTCCCCTAAATGATTATTTGGAACTAAAGGAACTCAGATGGCTAATGAGAGCTAATGCCTCTGAGTATCCTGTACTTAACAGTGCTATCTCTATTAGCTCAAGTTTAAGGTTTAAAGCAGATTTTCACATGTAATTTTAAACATGTATATATATATATATATATATATATATATATATATATATATATATATATATCATTCATAGGGGTGTACATATACATTTTTAACAGTTTTAAGATTTTTAATAGATCAATTGGATTTAATTATAGTACATAATGTACTGAAAGTTTTATAATAGTGGAATATTTTAAAAAGGTTGGTACATGGATGTTACATGTATTTTGTTTCTTAAAGGAAATGATGCCATTAATTGTATTAAGTGGGTCATGTGTATAAGGGTGGGCCAGTTTTACAATATTCTGATGAAGTTTGTAATCAGAGACAAAAGCACTTAATTAAACTATTTTGTGGATTCTTGGCTTCTTTCTTGTGGCTTTTTACCATATATATATATATATATATATATATATATATATATATATATATATATATATACATTTCACAGTATCGACATTCATATGCCTGAGACCATATGATCGACATTTGAAATGTTGCCTGTGATGAACCGGCATCTCCTTACAGTGCGGAATGGAAAGATTTCCACTTCTGCACTGTAGTGCGATCTCGGAGTTGGTATATTTAAGTTCCAGGGGGTGTGGGGGGCGGAGCCCTGCACGGGGGGTGCAGGGGGGAGAAGCCCTCCTGCTATCAGTGTTAAGGTAAGTTTGTTTTTGTTTTTTATGTTCTACTTGTATGGTCAACATTTCAAATGTCGATCATATGGTCTCGGCGATATGAATTTCGACATTGTGAAATGTCGACCATATCAAGTAGACCTATATATATATATATATATATATATATATATATATATATATATACACACACATCTATATCATATCTATATCTATCTCTATATATCTATATCTATCTATATATAGCTATATATATATATATATATATATATATATATATATATACTGTGTATGTATGTATGTGTATATATATATATATATATATATATATATATATATATATATATGTGTGTGTGTGTGTGTGTATGTGTGTATGTATGTATGTATGTATATATATATATATATATATATATATATATATATATATATATATATATATATATCTATATATATATATATATATATATATATATATATATATATATATATATATATATATATATATATATAAATATATATGTATGTATAACATATGTCCATAATATGTAGTGGATGTCAGCACCAATAGTCACAATATCTTAGTGCAAGGGGGGTGCCATGTAAGTATTGCAGGTATAAATGTAGAATGTTGCTACTGTAACAGGGGTTGTCTTAACAGAGATGTTGTGTGGGAAGTCACATCTGATATTGACATGTATGCCATCAGTTACTGACAGACATCATAAGCTCATCATAGTGCAGTACCACAAAAATCACAGTAATGATCCTGTGGAATACAACAGAGATATGACCAATAAATGTGGACGGTCTGACACACACTGATCAGTCCAGCGGTATACACAGAACCCCTTAGTGCAAGACGTGTGGACCAAGTCTGACAAAGTGGATGTTTACAGCCATGTAAATGGGGATAACACAAAAATACTGGAATAGATAAGCTCACACGTCTGTTCTGACACATAATAACCAGAGGAGCAGAGGTCACATCCCACTGCTTTGTCAGAAATATAAAACAGTTATGGTGGCCCGGCAACAGTACATCTGACAAATATCTGGACATAACATCACATTGGGTAAATACACTGAGCCACTAGGCATGTCACAAGGCACTGTGCAAACTTCAAGCAGATTGCCACAACACTGGCCTACATTTCTTATGGGGGAATACACATGTACTTGCAAATATAGCAGGCTCTACAGGCATGTAACAGCACAGAGTAACAGACACCTGTGTGAAAGTGCATACCCACAACCTATCTGAACACAGCCACAGTAACATATGGTAAGTGTACTTAATATTCCAGTATATGGACTGTGTGAACAACACCATCCTCATATGTGCCACTCACACACTAACCCTACATATACTGGGCCAATACACAGTGTATTCCAATGCCTGACTGTGGTATGGGACATGTGTCGGTCTGGCCCTACAAACATGTACACTGATAGGGTACCATACACTGGAGCACATGCAACATCAGAGAGAACAGGACCAAGAACAATGACATCTACTACAGTCTGTACACACAGTCTGTACACAGGCCAAGGTACATATTCACAATACACACTCTGTTAACAATTGCCAAAAGTACACAGACCTCACTACTGTACACACTACAACAGAATGTCCAGGTTTTGTCCTCAAATATAAGGCCTGCTATACATAACATGTCTAGCTATCAGTCTGATATCTCACTGGTATGATGTCAGTAAATAATGATGCACTGAACATATGCACCTCTTACTGCATGACATATGTACAAATGTTGACAGAGTTGTGGCTGGAGGCACAAACACAGGGCCAATATTGACATGCTGCTGTGATAAACCCATACATTTACTGGTGTAACAGGGTTTGTTGTGACATATGTCTTTTAAGGGATATGAAGTCAGTAGCTCACATGGATGTCACCATGTACTGACTGCAATCCTCAGAGTATGCTACTGCATTTCTAAAGACGGGAAATGTGTGATTAACACAACACATGTAAGACTCCAAACATTGGCCAGTCTGCAGATAGCCCTACAGGTAAGAGTTTCCTCAACCACATAACACTGTCATGACAGATATTAAATCATGTAGAACAGCCATATCCACACAAACCCTGTTAAACCAACATTACTTCAAATGTAGAAGAGCAATACTTACATTCTGTCCCCATATCTGGAACATCCCCCTCCTGTTTTTTTGGCCTGTCTCCACAGTGTATGTTGTAAGAGGTATTTTCAACTACCTTCGATGATGCTGTTTGTCCAACACCCACATGAAGTCCTGCTCACAGTAAAGGAAAAGGGCCAACACCCACATGAAATGCTTAGTTATAGGAGTGTGTTTCCATGCAATTGGCTATAGGAATGATACCACAGCTGTTCCACATGCAATTAGCTAGTGGGGGACTGCAATTTGTGCACAGGCCATCAGCTGATCATGAGCATCACTTACAAAACTCAAGCTGCTGCCTAAACAAAGCAGGTATACTTTTCCACATCCACCAGAGAGGGAGTGAGAGAGATGGACAGAGACAAAGTAAGAAAGAAAGGGAGTAGGAGACTAAGAGCCAAGCATGTTTGTGTATGATCCATGGGTGGAGAGTGATATCTGGGCATTATGACGGTTGCCTATATTGTGTACTAATCCATACTGTCACATGGTAATTGCACATGGCTGTACACATTTATGGCTGAGGATTGTCGCCAAACAATCTCTACAATGTTTAGAAAATGTTCGCCTTGTAATGTTGACAATGGGACATGTAGCTCCTCAATATAATGATGTGGCAAACCCACAGTGCAATGAACCCTGTCATTACACAATCACCCCAACACCCACACAGGACACTGATAACACACACACACTTACCAGTACTGAGTTTCAACCCGCTATCTGACTATGTATTGCTATTACATTGTTATGCAGTTACTGCACATGCCATGGAGCTTACATGCTAAACAGCTGTCCAAAGGTATCTTTGAAGGTGAGTGACATCAGCAACAATGATAAAGGAGGGATAAGGGAAGTGTAGTACATGTGACTGTCCACAAAAGCAAGTGTCAAGGAAGACACAACCACACACTCTCGGGGAATCACACACATTATTACAGATGGCAGGGTCAGGATTAGAACTCCTACCTAACTAGTTTGTTACAATACAGTATTATGCAGTTATCACATGCACCGCAGAGCTTATCAGGCTGATATATGGCCAAGGGGTTATTTCAAGGTGACTGACATCAGCAGGAGTGCTACAGTAGGGCAATGGGAGATGTAGTGAGTGTAAATGGCTTCAAAATCATTAATCTCCACACCCACACACACACACACACACACACACACACACACACACACACTTGCCAGTACTGACATGCATGGGTTCATTGCTTCACAGATGTATAGTAGTTGACTGTGCCAGAAGGCTATATAAGGCTAGGCAAAGGGAATACCTTGGCATCAGCCCACATGACAATGATCTCCATTGTGGCTCAGGGGTGTAGTCCCTGGATTGGCCCACACAGGTGGGTATTGTTTTCACCATCCACTCATCTGGGTTACTATTGTAGGTGGCCAGTGCTGTGCAGTGTTTGCCATGCATGTGATCTATAATCCATAAAATGGAGAGTGTCTGGGTTGTGCACATCCCACATGCATGTTCTGTGATGTGTGGAAGTGTACTTGGGGGTCTCTGGGACATGTTGTGTGGACAGATTGTTATCATCTGATGTGGCATTCCTGACCTCATGTGGTGAGACCTGGCTATGTAACTAAGGTTGTGCCTGCACCTACATTGACAGCATGATACAGGTATTCATTGGAGTTAGTGGCATATGTCCATACAGGGCATGTGTATAAAGCAAGGTATTCCCTTTGTGGGTTACATTTGCAGACTCTACAGTTATTGCAGGCGTTCAGTGGGGAACATAGCAAAGGACCACTGTAAGCATTTATTTGCCTATTGTAGGGATGGAACAGGGTGCCATGTCCTTTTACTTGCTGAATAACATACAGTCAGGCAGGAGATGTTACACATCACAATACATTCTGATGTCAGTGGCAGTGTTGTGGTCAACAGGCATGTAGTCCACTGCAATCACACCGTGGTTACTATCTGTGGGCAATTTGCAGGGAACTACCAATATAGCGGTTGTTGCCTAGCCAAGTGTGTTTTTGTATGAGACATAGGTAGAGAGTGTTCTCTGAGTAATACAAGGGTTGCCTATATTTTTCACCGATCCATAATGTCATGTGTAGGGCTATGGATTGTCTACACCAGCCTCTCTGCTGTTTGACATATGTTGTCCTTATAAGATGGACATTGTAACATATAGTAGGTCCTCAATATAATAATTTAGCAAAACCCACCCCACAATGCATCCTGGTATTACGCAATCACAGCAACCTCCACACAGTATACTGATGACAAACACACATACACTTGCCATTACTGAGATTTAAACCCCTCCTTTGCTATGTATTGCTACTACAGTATACCCCATTTATCACATGTGCCACAGAGCTTAGTGGATGTATGTTGTCCCAAGGTATGTCTAAGGTGAGGAACATCACCAGCTCTTGTAAATACTGGCATTGGGTGATGTAGTGGGTGAGAGATCTTAACCTAATTACACATTTAAATTTGCCAGGGGTGAGGTTTAAACCCCTATCGAACAACGTTTACGGACCACTGAGTTACACATTTACCACATGCACCACTGACCTGACATGGTATAGATTTCACAACAGATACTTTTAAGTTGGATGATATCTGCAGAACTGCTAAAGTCAGGCTCTGAGATGTGTACTGGCTGTAAATGGGGACAAAATCTTTGAGGTACACACTTGCCACAGATGAGATTCAAACCCATAGCTGTGTAGTTACTGCTATTACATTGCTCCACATTTATGGCACGCACCACGGAGCTTATAGGGCTAGCCTTTTGCCAAAGGTATATCTCAAGGTAGATGACATCAGCAGGCTTGCTAAAGTAGGGCAATGAGAGGTGTAGTGACTGTGAATGGCCTCAAAAGCATTACTCTGTACACACAGAGTTTCACAGTTGCCATGTCTGGGATTAGAACTCCTACCTAACTAGTACATCACACTGCAGCATTACACAGTTATTGCATCCACCACAAAGCTTACAGGGCTGATTCTTGTCTAAGGAGGTATTTCAAGGTGACTGACATCAGCAGGCTTGCTAAAGTAGGGCAATGGGAGGTGTAGTGACTGTGAATGGCCTCAAAAGCATTGATCCCTACACACACACACACACACACACACACACACACACACACACACACACACACACACACACACACACAGTTTCACAGTTGCTATGTCTGGGATTAGACCTCCTACCTAATTAGTACGTTACACTATAGCATTACACACATCACAACACCAGGGAGCTTATAGGGCTAACCCTTATCCAAAGTTGTATTTCAAGGTGAATGACATCAGCAGGTTTGCTAAAGTAGGGCAATGGGAGGTGTAGTGTCTATGAATGGCCTCAAAATCATTTATTCCTACACACACAGAGTTTCACGGTTTCTATGTTTGGGATTAGAACTCCTACCTAACTAGTACATCACACTATAGCATTACGCAGTTATCACACGTGCCACAGAGCTTACAGGGCTGAAGCTTGTCTAAGGAGGTATTTCAAGGTGACTGACATCAGCCGGCTTGCTAAAGTAGGGCAATGGGATGTGTAGTGACTATGAATGGCCTCAAAAGCATTACTCATTACACATACACAGAGTTTTACAGTTGCCATGTCTGGGATTAGAACTCCTACCTAACTAGTACATCACACTATAGCATTACACAGTTATTGTATGCACCACAGAGCTTATGGGGATGATCCTTGTCCAAAGGGGTATTTCAAGGTGACTGACATCAGCCGACTAGCTAAACTAGGGCAATGGGGAGTGCAGTGTGTGTGAATGGGACATAAACCATTCCTCTTGGAACACACTCACTACACTCAGTCACACACAACTTTACATTTGACAGGACTGTGTATATGACTGCTAGATTAATAATGACTTCTACTCTCATGTTACACAGTTACCACAAGCACCACAGACACTATAGTGCTGAGGGCTACCAGAAGCAAATGTCTACAGTGATGGACATCGGCACATCATGTGATTTTTCCAATTGGATGTGTAGACAGGCCTCATGATGGGAAGCTCTTTGTCACTGTCTGTCTCTCTCTTCCCCACATATCTGTTTGTGTATGTTTGACCTATTACAGTGTGTTGTCCTTAGATATATGTGTGTATTCCTATCAGATGTGTGTGCAAAGCATGACTGGTGTGCAATGTGGTGTGTGTGCACAGAAATCTGTGAATGACAGATATGTATAGTCCACTGTTGTTGTCAGACATGGGCTTCATTTCTTAAGTGTGGGAGCATGCCCAGAATGACCTTCTGTATTGAATCTGTGAATCCATTCCAGATAGGTTGTAATCCAGCACAGGCATTTGTGTTCTACACCTACAACTAGCAACCTGTTTCTGCAGGATATATGTAGATAGGTTGACAATATGGCATCACAATGGGCAGAGGATAGTGGGATACTTTAACTAATTGTGTCTGTGCTGCTTGTGCTTCATGGTTTTGGTGTTAGCAGAGATATTCAGACATATGTACTGTTTTACATTGTAATGTATTATGTCATCATCTACTGGTAGATATACTTATTTGCTCACAGTAATTTCCTCGGGAATACACAATGAATTAAGCTGTGTCCAGTATTGTGGTCTGCAGCCTACATATTCTTGCACACTCATGCCATTCTGGAGACACTTGCTGATGGGTCTGTGTAAATGGTCCATCACCTTGGTACTGTGGTGGCTGGGTATCCCCTACTTGTACATCTATCGATGTGACAGAATGGCCATATCCAGCTGTGGCCATACCTCTCAGCTGTACAGATTCACACAGGTTACCCAGTGGCAGAGCTCATATATCTGGTAATTTTCCCTTCACATTGTGGTATACAAGCAGGTTTGTAGACACCCATTACTGGGTTTGCAGGCAGGGATAGTATGGGCACACATCAGAATTTCAGACTTTACACACTCCATGGCGTCCATGCGTCTACCCCCCTCTCTGTTATTCTATCCTCTTCCTAACATTATACAAGTGATATCTGATAAGTATCCCTATAGTTATTACTTCATCCCAGCAGTATTTATGGGTTGGTCCACAGTTCATGCAGTAGGACATGGTGGACGTGCTACTGGGATTTGTTGACATGGCCTTGCATTTGTGTTCTATGGACTGTGTTATGTCATTATTTGGGATGAGATAACATACACTGGCAGTATGGGTGAGACACAGGCCTTTGACAGAGGACTGTAGGGCATTTTGTAGTGATGCAGGCCATCTGTAGCAGGCCAGTGCATTCTGTCACTCCTACAGTCCCAGGCTGCAAGCCACTGGATTCCCCTGGGGTGGCTGGGTAGGTGTGCAAGGTGTTAATGGCAATAGTTTCTGTCCTTATTAATCCATTGGTGTGGATGCTAGTAGGGTGCTGCTTACAGCTTGGGACACACCTGCATGGGACACCTCTACAGCATGCTACATTCTATAGGTATTCCCATACAGAAATGGGGGTCATTTTGTACTTATTCCCAACAGCAGGGATATGACCTGTGATGAACCTGTGGCTGATGATGGGGTGAGCTGAGTACATGTGTGCTATGGAAGCTTCTTGCAGCTGACTCACAGATATATGTGGGGCATTCCCCTTATGCTGGCTTCTGCGGGGACATCAGCATTTTCTCAGTACTTCATAACTGTGTCTTTTGAGGTCTGCCAGTGTTTGACCAGACTACATCAGACAACTAATGTGCTGCTAACCTGTATGTACAATTCCAAAGGTGTGTCCATTTGACAGTAACATTTTATACACTCTCTGTCTAGGGTACTTCCACCTGTGTACTGTGTGTATGTCTGGGGCCACATTCATGCCATGTCCATCTTTCAGATGGTGACAGATATTACATCTGAACAATTAGTATGGATTACCGCTGGATTGGGTCTTGCTGGGATGCATTGTGTTTGGCACTACAGTTGTTAGAACTTGGCCCTGTCATCAACAGTACTGGCCATAGGCCACTGGGACACAACCCCCCATGCCTGCTTGCTGACCACTTCCACACAATATACAACACACAACAACCTAACACACAGAGCCCCGCATATTGTACACATGCAACAATCTATCCTGCTAATTTGTCCAGCTCAGGTAATCTGTGCTCCACTGCTATTTTAGTACTAGGCTGAGTGCCCTTGTGGGCCATTTTAAGCCTAGCCAATTGCCCCATGTGAGAATCAAACCCTGCACCTTGTGTCTGTAAGGTAAACGCCTTCACCATTATGCCAACCTCCCACATGTACATGTTACTATATTTCTACATAGGATTGTGGGGGGGGGGCACACCTGACAACTGTAAACATTTGCTATGACTGTACTGGTATTTCAGGTACTCTGTTGGCTTCCATTTCATTATGCATTCTGCCCTATCATGCAGACTAGAGGCATATCAGTGTAGTACAAATCATAGGTTTTATTGACCTACATTTTAGTTTCAGACTTCTTCCCCTTCAGAACTAACATCCAACTGCCTGACCTGTTGTAGTCTGTCTGTGTAGGTCTGGAGGGGGGCTGTTCTCTGTTGCTGTCAATCAGAGGCCTTAGCAGAGCCTTTCTTTGTGGTCATCTACACCTGTCCTGCTGGCTGAGACTGTTGTTGGGTATGTGAGCCTCACTGAAATGCATGTGTGTGTCCTATGGACACACATTTGGCCCATCACATGTCCTGCAGTGGGATGTGTCACCTTGTCTATTACTGCCTACTATGTTGACACCAGCATTTGTTATGGATTTCATGCTGCCCATATAGCTGTCTACTATCTGCTGCCATCCCATTCAGCCACCTGATTCCCTTGCATGCTGACATCTGTGCCATAGATACAAGTAGCAGAACATGCTTCCCCATTCAGGAATTGATAGGGAGAGTGTCTTACCTTGTGGCTATGCCAGTATTGAGGATGGTGCTGGAGGGCTGACTATGTCAGAGGCACATAGTACACTCCCTATACATGGTTAAGCACAAGTAGTGTCATGTTTGGCATCCCTTTCACTGTATGTGCAAGTCAGAGAGAGGTATCATTCCCTGGGTTCCTACCATGTCAGTGTATGTGCTATGCGTTGCCTCTTTGCCAAAGTGTGGGCATACTGGGCACACCTCCTTCTGCCTACAGGGGCAGGCTCAGGTTGTTCCTCCTCCAAGTCAGTCTGTGCCTATGCTGGCTTGGCAATGGTAGGGGGCTGTGTGGCCCTGCCCCGTGCTGTTCCTGCTGCAGCTGTTTCCACAGGATCATATTGTGTAGCATGCCACATACAATGAAAAGTTGTGTACATGTAACTGGAGAGTATTGCAAGTCTCCACCGGATATGTCCAGGCACTGGAACCGTGACTTGAGCATCTCAAACACATGCTCTATTATGATTCTAGTTTGTGCGTGTGCCTCATTATGGAGTTCTTGTTCAGGTATGTGTGCATTTCTGATGGGTGTCATCAGCCACGGCTCCAGTGCATAAACAGCATCCCCCACTAGATTGCCATATGGGATGTCACCACTGGCAAATCTCTGGTACAGCTGCGTCATATGCCAGATGTGGGAGTCATGATAGCTTACAGGGCTGCCAGCACACGCATTCATTATAATGCCCTGGGCATTGCACACGACGTGGCAGTTGATGGAGGGGAAGCTCTTGTGGTTTATGTAGACCCTATCCCACTCACCAGGTGGTGCTTTGATGTGTATGTGCATGCAGTCTATAGCACCCACTACCTCAGGGTATTCTGCTATTTGGTGGAAGAGATGCATATTGCTGGTCAACGCCTCATGGGTGTTGTGGAAATATATGTGCTCATCGGCATGTGCTGACATGGCATCCAGGAACTGGTGGAGTACCCTGGATGCTGATGCCTGTGAGATCCCCATATCATCCCCAGTTGGCCTTTGGAAGGTACCTGTGGCTAGTATTCTTAAACTTACACATACATTGGTATCCACTTCGATGGGTTCCCCTCTGTTTGTTCTGTGTATGAGATGTGGCCAGCACAGCTCAACAATTTGCTGTAGGAGGTCCCTGTCTACCCTATAGTGTGCCACTATCTCCAGCTCATGTAGCCCCTGGTAGGTTACCCTGGGTCTGTACACTCTTCTCCTTCTCTTCACTGTGGGTTGGTCATCAGCATTCTCATCCTCACCACCCTCAGCCTCTTCCACATATTGATTTATGAGAGTGAAAGCAGCCCCTATCATTTTCTTGTTTTTTCTAGGCAAAATTTCCTTGTTTGTGTACAAGGATGGTGTAGAGTTTGTGGGGAAAAAACAGAGTGAAATATGTTTGCATAGTTTATAGTAGTGTGCTGTGCTGGGCTGGGCTGCTGCCTGTGCAATTGGCTGATTCTGATGCATTTCACCTGCCGGCTATGCTAGTTCTCCTTTCATTACCATCCTACTGCTGTTTTCCCTTCTCATTGCCTTCCTTTTTAAGCCCCGAGGCGCACCCCGCACACCCAGTGCTCAGATGTGAATGGAGCTGCTATTTCTTGGTTTATTTATTTATTTTTTTTACAACCCAGTGCACGGCGCACACACCTGTTTAGGCAATATATATACTGCTAGGCAGCTTCAGACACAAACCCTTCCTTAGCTGTGCTTAGCTAAGGGCAAACCCAAGCCACAGAGCTCCAATAAGCTTATAGCATGCAT
Source organism: Protopterus annectens (assembly GCF_019279795.1). Taxonomy (NCBI): domain Eukaryota; kingdom Metazoa; phylum Chordata; order Ceratodontiformes; family Protopteridae; genus Protopterus; species Protopterus annectens. Next base: position 494,620,604 of record NC_056731.1, read on the forward strand.
GACATACCCTTATGAAGTCATCTAGCTCTTAGGCTTACACCATGGTATTACTGCACCTACACAGTTTAGTGCAAGCTAGCATTGAGGGGAAATCTGTGATTCAGTATCATTCCCCTCATTTGCATAGAATTGACTGCTAATGCATGGTTACAAAACCGACACTCAGCCTTCCCCCTTAGCAACCACTATTCCATATTCTTGTTGTATTATGCATGACATTGACTATTATGGCAAAATGATGATTTTGGTTTAAAAGGTTATTTCCAGCATTTTTTTATTATTTTTGGGCCAATCCCATTTATGCACCACTGCCCTACGCTTAAATAGTCAAAATTGACCAAATAAGTTATGTTTTATAATTTTGAAACTAGTTTTCATGCCTATGGCCATATATTTGGCCACTGACATACCTAATCCTTATAATACATGCTTTTTTATGAGCTATCATGACTCCGTTTTGTAGTTTGCAGAAATGTATTCAGCTACTGGCTGAATACATTTCTGCAGTCTACACTATTCCTTCACGGATGCCTGCCTGTCTCCTGGATCACTAATTCACCTCATTTGCATGCTTTTCACCAGCAAATGAGGTAATTAGCATGCAGGGGCTGTGTCCATGCAGGAATAGTGCAGGACCGCTCGTGCACGTCCCGGGAGCTCATTCCTGGATCGCACGTCAGCCATATTGCCTGCAGCAGCTCTTGCACTATTCCTGCTTGCCATGCAGAGCTTGCTGAATCCTGGGGGGGGGGGTTGCAGTTTAATCCCAGGTGGGGGGCCACATAATTAAGAAACTCGTGCTAACTACTGCAACCAAAAAAGATGTAGGGTCAGGTTCTTGCTTCCTGGAGGCTTTATTTAGTTAAAAGATAGCCAGCTTCAGTGGACAATTTGTTTTTTTGCAGTTTAATCCCAGGTAGGAAGGGGGGAAGCCATGTAGTTAAGAAACCCTTGCAAACTATTACAACAGAAAGGCTGTACAGTGTCAAGTTCTTGCTTCTGAAAGGTTTCATTTAGTTAAAAGATAGCCAGCTTCAGTGGACAGAAGCAGACTTTGTTTTTTTGCAGTTTAATGTCAGGTGTGGGAGGGGAGCCATGTAATTAAGAAACCTGTGCAAACTATTGCAACGGAAAAGCTGTAGTGTATTAGGTTCTTGCTTCCTGTAGGTCTTATTTAGTTAAAGGGTTGGACAATTTGTTTTTTTGCAGTTTAATCTCAGGTAGGATGAGGGGAGCCCCATAATTAAGAAACCGGTGCGAACTATTGCAACAGAAAAGCTGTAGGGTATCAGGATCTTGCTTCCCAGAGGTTTTATTTAGTTAAAAGATAGCCAACTGCAGTAGACAAAAACAGACTTTGTTTTTTTTTGCAATTTAATCACAGGTGGGAGGGGGGAAGCCACATAATTAAGAAACCTGTGCAAACTATTGCAACAGAAAAGCTGTAGGGTGTCAGGTTCTTCCTTCCCAGAGGTTTTATTAAGTTATAAGATAACCAGCTTCAGTTGACAATTTGTTTTTTTGCAGTTTAATCCCAGGTGTTGGTGGGGGGAGCCATGTAATTAAGAAACCCGTGCAAACTATTGCAAAAGAAAAGCTGTAGGTTGTCGGGTGCTTGCTTCCTGGAGGTTTTATTTAGTTAAAAGATAGCCAGCTTCAACAGACAATTTGTTTTTTGCAGTTTAATCCCAGGTTGGGGGGGGGGGGGCACGTAATTAAGAAACCCATGTGAACTATTGCAACAGAAAAGCTGTAGGGTGTCAGGTTCTTGCTTCACGGAGGTTTTAATTAGTTAAAAGATAGTCAGCTTCAGTGGACAAAAACAGACTTTATTTTTTGCAATTTAATCCCAGGTGTGTGTGTGGGGGAAGCCATGTAATTAAGAAACCTGTGCAAACATGCATGCACAACAAAAGGAGAGGTAGGAGAGCTAAAGCAGCTACAAGATCATATTTACCAATGAACAATATTTATATAAAGTCATATTTTATGTTTTTGGATGATATTTTTATGATTTGGACAGGAATTGTATCACATCTGTAAACTTTTTTTGAGTACTTAAAAAATTCTACTGATGTTTTAAAGTTCACTCACAATTACCCGTATGAGTCTTTAGATTTTTTTTTTATATTTCTATATACAAGTACTTAGAGAACAAAATGTATGTACCCTACTGTAAAATAAAAATATATTCTATACCTACCACTATTGTATATTAATCCTGCGTGCATTCACTAGCAGTCTATCATGGATTTTATCTCCCTTTACTCTCCTAGGCGCTTTCCCCTCCTCTGAGTGCTCGTAGCTTACCATTGTACTTACTCAGTTAGGTTACCAGGTGGCATTGTTCAATCACTACCTATTTTCTAATACAAGCCAAAAGTACTGTAACTGTTCCATTAATTTACCACTGCCCCATTTTAGCCCTATTAATACTTATTATATTCTACTAAACTGCTACTGCCCTGTTTTCAGCTCCTATCCCCTGTCAACCCTCTGCATCCTTCTGATTTCACACACACAGTGCCTTATGCTAGTGCCTCCTTACCTCTGAGTTAGTTCTCAGCTTCACTGATAACTTTTCGTTGGCTTTTTTCCTTCTCCTTCTCTACCCGCTCCATTTGCCCTGTGTGCTGACTCTGCTGCCCTACCCTGCGCCCAATTCCCACCCATCCCAACTACACCTATTTTTGTTTCAACCACTCCCCACCTACTCAAGACAACCATCCAGTCAAAGCCTTCCCCTCTTTACCCCTCCTCCTTTCACCCACAGTAATTAAATACATCACTAATTAAATACATCACTCTTTCACTACCCCCTCTCACCTCACAGCTTTTCTCTCCAACTACAAATCCTCCCATATTAAACTACCTTTTTCTAACCATGCTTTCCTTACTGTTCCTAACACTCCAATCCTCCATCTCCCTCCTACTACTCCTAACAACTTTATACCATGCCAGCTCCTATACCTCCAATCAGTTTCCACTCTCTACTCCTTACCGTACACCCACACAAAACCATCTCCTCCCTTACACAAATAATTATTTCTTTTCCATCTCCTCCTCTCTGTTTCAGCTCAACCCTCTGCACCTTTTTAATCCTAAAATTATTTCCACTACTGCTAAGACACTTACTCTTAAACAAATACTAGACCATCTAGAATACCCTAAATCCAAACCAAAACACACTAAAATAACTTTCTTTAATAACCTCGTCTTAGCTAGAGACATTCACCCCAACACTGGACCTAACCCACCCACAAATAACAATTACCCTCCCCCTTCCTCTAACCTTTCATCCCCCTACAATACTCTTAAATTTTTCACATTCAGTGCCCAGCGTCTCAACAACAAAGTACATCAGTTTTAAGCATGGCTAAGTCATAACCAACCTGGCATTGTAGCAATCTCTAAATCTTGGCTCAAACTACACATCTCTGACTCTGAAATCCTACCCAATGGATTTCACACTTTTAGATGTGACAGCCCAAAGAAAAAAGGTGGAGGCATTGCATTAATCTATTCCAATCTACTTACCTTAATTCAGCTACCAAACCCCATTCCTAAATTCACCAGTGCAGAACTCACAGTCGGTCTATTAAACATGAATAATCACAAAAGCCTCTGTATCATCGCCCTTTATATTCCACCCGGAAATAATGTCTCAACCCTTGAAGACATATTCCAATGGTCCTCAGCTGAAATTAAACTTGAAACTTACATACTAGGTGATGTAAACATCGACTGGAATAAAATCAACAGTCCCATACCCTCCCTGTCCATTAACCTCTTTAACTTTACTCAAGTAACCCACACCATCACCAGACCCAATAAAACAAATCCCCCAGTATCCACTCTTGACTGGATCTTAGTCATCCATCCAAATAAAATTACCAACTCTGACACCATCCCTGACTCTATTAGTGACCACCTCCCAGCTTTTATTGACCGTGCAATCACCTCCCATCCACACAAACATCAATATATTCAGACCCACAACCTTAGTAAATTTGACCCCAAAACCTTCTCTAGCTATCTCAAACAAATGAATTGGAACATTCTAAAAGCTCTTCCACTCGATAAAATCATAGACCACTTTAATTCTACTTTTTTAGATGCTCTAAATTCCCTAGCTCCACCAAGGAAAAAAAGAATAAAAACTATAACTGCCCCTTGGCTAACCAAAGAAACAAAGCAAATTATGCATCAAAGAGACAAATCCTGGAAGCTTTACCAAAAGAATAAACTTCCCGAAACCCTTCTCCAATATACACAGCTCTGTAACTTTGCAAAAAAACAAATCTTCTAAGACAAAATATCCCACTACACTAAGCTCCTTTCCCAAAACCCTAGGCTTTTGTGGAACTCCATAAGCTCACTCCACAACCCATGCTGCAAAAATAACCCCTGTCCAGACCCAAGTAAATCCGACCTCAAATTAGCCTCACTATTCAACTCTTTCTTTATAGAGTCAATATCCGACCTAAAGAAAACTTTTCCCAACAATGACCCATCTCTCCTATATTCCACCTCATCTATGTCCCCAAATAATTTCCCCCTATGTTTCAGCTTCAACCTGTCTCCACTAACTACATAAAAAGATTTCTATCCAAACTTAAACCCTGCTCTAATGCACCTGACAACATCCCCTCTTCCTTTCTCAAGTCTGCTGCCGATGCTATAGCTCTGCCTATTAGTATCCTAATTAATAGATCCAGAAAGGAATCATATGTCCCTAAACTCTGGCCTTCCACATTTATTCTTCTTCTCCACAAGGGAGGCAAAAACACTAACATTTCAAACTTCTGCCCTATAGCTCTTCTCTCTCCAATTTCCAAAATCCTAGAAAAATAAAATGTATCCACCTCCAACTTATGCCTTTTCTGGCTAAAAAACAACTTCTTACCCCTACCCAACATGGCTCCCAACAAGGACATAGCACCATAACAGCTCTACTCTCATTCTTGGAAACTGTCAATCAAGCCCAAGATTCTGGGAACTTAGTATCCACAGTGCTCCTAGATCTCTCGAAAACATTCGATACTGTTTCCCATAAGCCCCTTCTAAGTCACCTCTCAAACCTAAAGCTCTTCCAAAACACTCTTTCCTGGTTCTCAAGCTATCTATCAGATAGATCTCAGGCTGTGAAATGGAAAAAAAGGCACCTCACCTTTCTTACCCACCCCTACAGGAGTACCACAGGGGTCCATCCTCAGACCAATGCTGTTTAATATCTTTATCAATGACTTTCACTCTGCTATTCCTAAAGCCAAAGTCATTCAATATGCAGATGACTCTACACTTGTCTGCTCTGCCTCTAACCTCCCTGAACTCCTATCTAAAACTCAGACTGCCTTTTCAAATACTGATATCTGGATGCGCCAAAATCACCTTTCTCTCAATGCTAACAAATCTAAAATACTACTATTCACACCCTCAGAAAATCTTTCTCTTTTGATAAAAATTCCTTCCAAGTCCTTAGACAAAGCAAATCTCTGATCAAAGTTGTTCCCTTTGCCAAACTACTCACTCTAACTATAGACAAACACCTCAAGTTTGACATCCATATTCAGCAAAATATAAAGAAAACCCACCAAAAACTAGGTATGCTATACAGGAACAACAACTTCCTCTCTACTTCTACCAGGCATACTCTGGCCTCCTCTTACCTCCTTCCCTCCCTTCTGTATGGTATCCCGCTACTAACTAACCTGTCCTCTTCCATCACTTCCAAGCTTGAATGCTGTTATAACAAAATTTCTAAATTTGTCACCAAAGCCAAACATTCCACTCATCACTGTGTTACCCTCCAATCCCTCAACTGGTTAGAATTCACAAATTACCTGGACTTCCTCCAGCTCACTACAGCACATAGACTAATATTTAATCCAACCAAATGCCCCACTCTAACTAACATCCTTCCCTCATACACCCCAAATAGAACTCTCAGATCTGAACACCAAAACTTAATTACTGTCCACAAACCTAAATGTCCTGCTGGACAACTTCTCCTCTCCTTCTCCTTAGGTAAGAAACGGAACTCTCTCCCTTCCACACTAAGGACAATGTCAAACACAAACAACTTCAAAACTCAGCTTTACACCTACCTCTCCTCCAAATGAAAATGTAAATGCATTCTCCCTACCTAGAACTCTTTACCAAAATCTCCTGGGAGGCTATCCTCCTGAGTTCATAAGCACGTTATAGCTGGCTATAACCTTCTATAGCTAATTCTCATACAATCTCTCACACTCTGTAAATATTGTAAATAGCTTCTGACTTTAACTGTGTGAATTTGTTAAAATGTATCTGCATGATATTTTTCCACTATGGGCAATATTGTTCACACTTTGTATTATTTGATATGTATTTGTACTTGTACTTTTATTTTATTGGATTGCTATATTTACTGTAATCTGTTTCATGGAGCTTTTCTCCCCAGGCCTACACTGAAAACGGGCTCTCTGGGCCCAGTGGACTTCCCTGGTAATCAAATTGGAAATAAATAAATAATACATAAATAAAAGATTTTGTTTATTATATCAGAAACAGACTTATTCCAACTCATATATTTGCTTTAGAAGCAATCATTTATTCTGACAAAAAATGAATATTATTAAAGTCCATTTTATTAGATTATCTAGATTGGTGTGTGAGGATGAGATCTTTATTAAAGAATAAAGTAGGATAACACTAATGTATTTATAAAGAGGTTATCCTGTTGATTTGATAGATATATAAAACAGAAGTATTTAGAAAGAGGTTATCTACTGATTTGATAGATAATCAAGCATGTAAAATTAGCACTGAAGGAGTAAAGATTTTAAACTTCTGATAAGAGGAGGTCAGTACAGGCAATTTATTGAGAAAACAGCTGGTAAAGATGTTAACAGAGCTGTAGTTCTTCCCATTTTGCATACAACCCATATAAATAAGATTTATAAAATTATAGTGAAACATAGGAATAATATATTATTATATCACAATAACATGAATAAATATACTACGTGGTAGCCTGACTTTTTTTGTATAAAAGGGGCTGGGATATTAAAAAATATATTGGAGGACAAGGGGAAAAACAATGAAGGTGATATTAGTAGAAAAATAGTAAAATGGTGAAATGTGGTAGTTGTAAATACTGTCAGCATATATCTGAAAGTCCTTTTGTAGCTGTAACAGGATCCAATACAACTATACCATGCCTAGGATATAATAACTACAAATCTACAGAGGTGTTAAGTATTGTGTTATACCTGTATTGTGAGACATTTTATATAGTAAAAAATGGGTGTTAACTACGAAATATAATTTATGAGCACTTAGGGATATTAAAATAAAAAAAAAAAACTGCAACAATGTTTTATTTAGACATTCAGCAGGATGTAAGAATTTTAAAAGATTTTTATCCTTCATGTTAAATGAAGTTTGTATATGAAATAGAGGAGGTAATTGGGAGCAAACACAGGAATATAGTGAACTTAAATGGCAGTTAGTGTTACATGTTACAACAGCATCAGGTATTAATGAAGTTGTTACTTTATCTAATGTATTAAAATTAAGAGCAGCAAAGCTATAGTTATATAATAACATGTAGAGTACATGCAAGATCATCCATATTTTAAATTAAGTTTTTAAAAGTCCAGTTTTTAATTGTATTTATTATTCGAGGTGAGCAATACTCAGTTTTTGTGTTTTTATGATTTTATTGCTTTCTGAATTATTTGTTTTAAAATCCTGTTACATCATGTTTAATGTAAGTAAGTAGAAAAATGTTGTTTTAAATGGAGTTTGACTTAGTATGGAGTATTCTGATGAAGTCCAGGAACTTAATAATTTTATTTTTAAGTTTCATATATGTGTTGTCTGTTACAAACCGTTTTATTTTTTTTTTTACATTTGAACTTTGTTACTTGGTGTATGGTAGTAATACAATATATTTATGTTCATTAATTGCTACAATATGCTAAGCTGCATATATACTTGTCAATAAAACTTTCCAAATCAGTACTTCAGAATGTAAGCATGTGTGTACTGTACATGCAGCTGTATAATTTGGTGATGAAAATATTATTAAGTATCTAGCATTCTTCCTTCTGAAATAGAAGCATGCTATGATATCTTCTAGACAGCGTTAAATGAACTGTATGATGAGAATGTTTCTTTATCATCACAAATGGCATTGTCCAGTTTTAAAAACCAAACAGTAAACAGTACAAGAGAATATATTCCTTCCACTGCTGCTAAGGGATGCTGGTTTCATCTCTAACAGATAGTCTGTTATGTGTAGAAGCTATATATGGCTTTATAGTTTGGTAACGGCAGATGGTATGCACTGTTGGTCAATGAAATACCAGCACTAACATTCACACATTCAGATTTATTTATTTAGTTAGTTATTTCCAGTTTGATGACTAGGAAGGTCCCCTCGGCTCAAGGATTTCAGTGGAGGCCTGGGAAAAAAGCTCCGCATTACACAGTTTATTTACAGATACAACCATAGTAAAGAAGACACAATTTATAATTTCATTTCATGCTAGACAGCAGGCATAAATTCTTTGGTTACATAGTACAATTATGTTATTTACAATAATTTATGTTAGGTTGCTAGTACTCAGACTTAGTCAGGAGTTTAGTGGTGGATATAATATTGAGCCTACTTATGCAGAGATAGAGGTAGATACACTTGAATATGGAAAACAGCTTTGTGTCTTCTTTAAGGAGAACTACTTATCTGGCTTTCCTAAAAGGTTTGTGATTTATAAAGCATTATTGGCAAAAATTCCAACACATTTTGATATATCCTTTTGGAATCAGTGGGATACATCGTCACAAGAGTTTCCCAGAAATAAATGAGAAAGGATAGAATTAGTAATTATGAAGAGTGTTCAAAAGAAATATTTACGATATACTCCATGCTATTCAGTTGTACCAGAATCATTTCAAAAATGTTAGTCCTGCATGGAAGTTCCTGTTTAGGAGCAGGACGGCGCAGTGCGCCATGCATATTAATGAAGGCGCGCTGCCCGAGCTCCTAGGCTTACGAGCGTGTACGAATGCAGGGGGGCGTGTCTGAGAGCAGAGCTCTCAGAATAAACACGTCCCTGCAATGTAGAACAGCAGAAAGTGGTAAGAAATTAGTGAGATCGCTTATAGGTGCCCGCATATCCCCACCAACAGTTCCCCATGTGTACAACAGCAACAGTATATAAAAATCAAATGAAGAAACCCCATTATTTTTTTTTTAAATCCGAGTACAGCTAACCGTAGGTGCGCAGGTGTGCCCATTGCTTAGCTATGGTTAAAGCAGCTTAAAAGGTTGAAGAGGATAACAAGGAAGATATATGCAAATGAAGCAGCACAGCAATAATGTAGTGGGCAGAGCATTCGCCTAATGAGCAGGCATTCCCAGTTTGAGTTCCACTGCCGCACAGTCTATTTTACATGGCAAAGCACATTATAACCAATATTTTTGTTGCAAAACCCACTAAATAACATATATTTATGAACTGGAGTACTGCAGGACATGCACATGTGATGTGTCAGTGTCATAATGAATAAGGCACTAGTAAGCAGGTTTAAGCACAAATAAGCAGTAGTAAGCATATGTAAGCAAAAGTAAGCATGTTTAATTGCCTTTGCATCGGGGTAAGCACTGCCTACATGGGTTAAGCAATTTAGAAGCTTACTGAGAGTAAGAAACTGTAACTGGAAGTTAGCAGTGCTTAGCTCCATGCAACCCACACAAACCCGCTTACAACTGCTTTAAAGTGCCCTAACCACTCTATATCCAATGGCCCGTGTTCTGCCCAGCAACAAAATAAACACCATCTGCAAGGCTCGACCCCAGAACCCTGCAAATCGCAGACAAAGTGATTTACTACTAAGCCATGACAGATATACATAAACCTGATGTTTTCAGAAACATATCATCCAGCCCAGTCATGCAACAGTACAGAGAATATATACCAATATCTAGATGTATGTGTGTGTCTAAATATATTAATATCTAAACAGATACATATCTATATATGTATATATATATATATATATATATATATATATATATATATATATATATATATATATATATATATATACATATATATATATATACATATATATATATATATATATATATATATATATATATATATATATGTAGCCATATATAGCCATGCATTCAAAGACATGCATCTGGAGCATTTCTTCCCGGGCCTCCACTGAAAATTGCCTACGTTCCAATTCAGACTTTCCCAGTAAACAAATGTTAAATAAAAAAAAAAATAATAAAATAAATAAATCTGGATACATTGAAAGTTGTTAGACTGCTTTTGAAATTCTGTGTTAACTTAGCCTGGGGGTTTCTGCTTGCATTATAATCTGTACTGGTCATGTTTTTTAATCATTCTGCTCATCTTCCGAGTGGTTAGCTGCTGAGATTCACCGGCATAAATCAACTGACAAAAGCTGATTTAAGTATACTTTTCTCTCCACTTATTTAAGTTTAGAAATTTGTAGATAATTGTTATATATAATATAATACAAGGAGATAATACTCCCTGTCTCTAGCTGCAGTTAGTCTCCCCCTCCCCCACTCCCTGTTCTTGTTGTGGTATTAATCTTGGTGGCTTTGGAATTACCCGCCCCTGCTGTAAATCTGTTTTTGGACAATCCTACTGGGCCCATCTCATTTGCTCACTCAGCTGAGTACAGTGAGATCATATTTTGATTTCAGACACTCCTACTAGTCCCATCTCCTCTGCTGTGTACAGAGAGAGCACTTGGGAAGGACATCTCCTATAGCATTTTAATCTGCTCTGTTCCCTCCCTCTCCACAAAAAAAAATACTTATAATTTCTTGTGCTGCTCTTACATAACTGTCTTCTGCCTTAATACCTTAATTTGCTGTTCTGTGTGGTTTTAAGTGTTCAAGTGCTCTTATTTGATTTTTCATAAACTTGTTTTTGTCATTTTTAACTTATCTGCATTTATTTAAACTGAATTTGCCTTAATATTGCTATACACTCAAGTGTGCTAGCTTGTACTGCATTTAAAGTGTTTTGCTACTGTCATTAGTTCACTCTTTCTAATACAGAGAACGTTTTGAGAAAGCCAACCCACATGACTAAATATATATATATATATATATATATATTCCAAGCTTGTTTTCTGCCTTTCCTGTAAGTAGTCTAATCCAGATACAGATTTGCTGTATCCAGGACTGTTTGTAAGCTTCTGTGCCCCAAGCTTTTCTGTGTTGGAGGGAAGCCTTCTAGCTTATCAGTGGGAGTGGTAAGCACTAGGTAGGCTATCTACCACAAGAGTGGTTTCTGGCCCAGAAATTGTAGTTTATTGGCCATATGGGCAATTTTTCTATCTCTTTCAACTTTCTGGTTTAAAAGCCTGCATTTGTAACTAGTTTAGTCCAGATACAGATTTGCTGTATCCAGGACTGTTTGTAAACTTCTGTACTCCCAAGCCTTTCTGTGTTGGAGGGAAGCCTTCTAGATTATCAATGGGTGTGGTAAGCACTAGGTAGCCTATCTACAACAAGATCCAGACACAGATTCTTAGTTTTAGCACTTGAATTTGCTTATCCGTGCTCAGCAGTTCTTCAGAACTTGTTGTAAGCACTAAATAAACTACAAATTAATACAGCACTCACCCTTCCTCATTACCTAGAGGAAAACAGTTTTGGTACTTACTTTCCTCACTTGCTTAGAGAAAAACAGCTCTTGTACTCACTTTACCCACTTGTCTAGAGGAAAATATTTTTTTATTCAGGCATGTCCAAGGGTTAGCTCCCAGTGTTCTCTCTTGTCTATCTGATGAATCTGGGCATCTTGGGGCAATGTAGCAATTGACTCATGTCCACAGACAACCCTCTCCTCCTACCACCCAACACTACAACCTGTGAGAGATGCACTTATCTAGCCAAACTGGAGGTAAAGCTCTCTCCATCCAAGACTGAACTTGATAGTCAAGAGGAGAAGGTAAACACTTGCACCACACCACACTCATCACATAGTCCCACTAAAGCTACACCACCAAAAAAATCATTTGCAGAGGCTCTCAATAATAATCTGCTCAAGCAACAGAGACCTTCAAAGCAGAAATGCAAGCAACCTCCCAAAACCAACACAACCCAAATGATACATAGCCCACAGACTCAATGTGCCACTCAACCACAGCCCATAAGGCAAAACAATGTACCCAACACACTAGTCACAGGTGACTCTATAGCCAGGCACACTGATGTCCCACTCACCAGGCTAAACAAGGAGAAGGTCACTGTCAGCTGCCTGTCAGGTGCCAGGATCCACCACATAGCACACGCACTCAGGTCACTCCACAACAAGTACAAATATGACTTGAGACATACCTCCCTGGACTACACGAAAAGAGACATGGAAGAACTCTCCGATCTTGTAGCCCAGGCAGGTATGACCCTAGCTCTGAGTAGCATCCTGCCATCGCCCAGAATGATACCGCAGTATAAGGGCAAAATGATTGACTTCAACAATTGGCTAAGCTTCTGGTGTCATTCTAAGGGGACCCAGTGTCTGTCTGCATGGGACGACATGGTTGACAGACCACGATGCTTTGCCAGAGATGGCCTGCAACTGTCACCCCTGGGATTCCGGATACTGGCAAAGGCTCTTGGCACCCCAACAGTGCCTTTTTTAGGCAAGGGTCAAATGACAAATTCACCACCATAACAGGAACAGGCAAGCAAAAACTGAGGGTAATGCTACTCAATGCTAGAAGTCTAAATCTCAAAATGCACTCACTCGAGGCACTCCTTAAAATGAAGAACATCGATGTCTGTGCAGTGGCTGAGACCTGGTTCAAGGCTCCAAAGAGCACCTCTGCATTACCAGGCTATAACTCATACCACACTTTTTGGCCATCTAACCTGGACCGGAACACCAAAGGCAGAGGTGTCTCCATATTCATTAAGTGTATACACACCTCCAGGCTAGTTGCTCAGCATAATGCAGCCGAGGTTATCCAAGTGCAACTAACTCTGGGCAAAACTGCAATCCAAATTGTAGCTTGTTACAGATCCCCCACCATGCCCCAGGATTCCCACTCCTCTTTTCTTGATATACTGAAAAATATTAGGGTTCAACCAAACACCCTAATATTGGGCGATTTCAACTACCCCACCATTAACTCATGTACAACTCCTTCGCTCAGCGCTTTCTGGAATTCATAAATTCCAATGCCCTGGATCAACTTATCCACAACCCCACCAGAGGCAACAATATCCTAGACCTAGTCATTACCAACATGAGTGACTGGTATTCCACACCTGAAGTCAACTCCTCGTTGGTCAGATCTGACCATAAGCTAATCACCATAGATATCTACATCCCGTCCCCACCCCCCATTAAGGAAACCATGGTAAAAAAATTCTCAAAAGCCAACTTCATGCTTCTTAAGATAGAAGTGGTGAACTTCATGACACCCATGCAGATGGACAATACAGTTATGACTGCTGAATCCTGCACAAATGCACTCTATAAGCACTTACATGAGTGCATGGATTGTGCTATCCCAAACAGAACCAAGACGCTATCCTCCAAAAAAAGGAAGCCAATGTGGTGGTCCCCTGCCATAAACAAACTCTACAAAAGAAGAAAGAAATTGTTGCAAAAGAGTAAAATCCCATGAGTGGATGAGCTCCCTGGTCAGCCTCAGCAAGAAGCTGAGATCCCTTATAAGATCCTCAAAAGCTAGCTATGAAAACAAGATTGCCACTGATTCTAAGAATGACCACAAAGCATTCTATAGCTATGTCAAGAATCTCAATGGCAGCACCCAGATGTGCTCTGAGTTACAGCACAATGGCACAAAAATTACAGAACCAACTGATATTGCTAACATCCTGGCAAATAGGTTCAGTGCTAACTTTACCCCCTCCTCACTCCCTAAAGGGCCCATATTTATACAGGAAGAATGCAGAGTCCCTGTAAGCACAACTTCACAGGTAAAAGCAGCACTCTCTAAAGTCAAAAACACAGCATCCATGCGACCGGACAACATCCCAGGCTGTGTTTTACATGAATTTCAGAACAAACTGGCTCCCCACCTAAGCACCATGTTCAATCATAGCCTCACGTCAGGCTTTGTGCCCACTGAATGGCGCACAGCAACAGTTATCCCACTCCACAAAGGGGGAGGCACCACTGATCTTGGGAACTATCGCCCTATTAGCCTGATGAACCTGGTCTGCAAGGCCATGGAACGTATCATCATGGAATTCATAAACAAATACATTGGAACCTCCAAACTCTGGACCCCACCCAGTTTGGGTTTGTGAAAGGCAGATCTTGCCTCCTGAACCTGGTCAACTTCATTGAGGCTGTCACCAAAGCCGTAGACGTGGGTAAGGTGGTTCACATAGCCTATCTTGACCTTTCCAAGGCTTTCAACACCATCCGCCCATTCTGGAATTATAGCTAAACTCACTAAACTAGGTATAAATCCCTATGTCACAAGATGGGTTGCCAACTGGCTCACTGACAGAACCCACACTGTAAAGGTTGCAGACTCCAAATCTGACTTCAAACCAGTGACAAGTGGAGTACCACAGTGTTCAGTCCTGGGACCTCTCCTGTTTGGTATCTACTTCTCTGAAGTACAGGCTAAGACAGAAGGCCTCTGGCTAATGAAGTTCACAGATGACTGCAAACTAGAAGCTATAGTCAAGTCCCCAAATGATGTGGACATCCTACAGAGGGGCCTCACTGAGACAGATGCCTGGTGTCAGAGCCATGGCCTCAAGCTCAATGCCAAAAAGTGCATTGTTATCCCCTTTGGTAAAAACTCTGTACCCATGAACCACCACATAGGTGGCAGTCTTCTTAACACCAAATGTGTGATAAGAGACCTTGGGACCCAGGTGGACAGTAGTCTCTCCTTTGATAATCACATTGCCACAGTAGTCAGGAAATCCTTCTACTTGGCACACCTCATCTCAAAAGGGTTCTCATCCAGCAAAAAAGAGGTCATTGTTCCCCTCTACTCGACACTCATTAGACCCATTATAGAGTACAACGCCCCTTTTGGAATGTACCTCACAAGACATCTGCAGCAGCTGGAAAGGCCACAGAAGTACCTCACAAAGAGAATTTCTGGCCTCAAACAGATGCCCTACACTGATCATCTCAAAAAACTTCAGCTTTACTCTAGAGCATATTGCCTATTCCGAGGTGATCTCTGCCTAACATATAAAGCTATGTCAAACCCAGAGCTGTTGGACATGCCACACT